>NC_142441.1:127700576-128002307 GCF_059453495.1 Arachis ipaensis
TGAGTATGGATGATGTTTCTGTTCGGCACTACCTCACCACTATGGTTGAGGAGAGTCTCAAGACGGCGGGGGTTTGTGGCAAACTCTTGGATATATTTGAGAAGACTCCTATCAGCTCTTTAGGGACGACCTCGAGGGTCGAGGAGCTGGAGGGTAGGCTTCGCATATATCAGGATCATGAGAGGGAGTTGGAGGGGAAAGTCGCCAAGCTGAAGGAGGAGAGAGACAGCCTCCGGGAGAAGGAGCAGAAGTTGCAAGCCCAATGCAACATGGAGGTGGATTTGAGGAAAGCAGCGCAAGCCAGCTACAACAGTTTATTTGCTGATCTTGTGTCTGTGAAGAATGACTTGCTGAATGCTCGGAAGGCCTATACCGAGTTGGAGGACTCTATTGCGGATGGTGCTGATGAGGCCTGGAGGGTTTTCAAGGAGCAGGTCGGAGTCATTGCTCCTGATTTGGACCTTTCTCCTCTGGACCCTGATAAGGTTGTCATTGATGGTGCCATCGTGGATCCTCCTGTCCCCGTGGTGGAGTCTGAGTCTGATTTGAAGACTCGGGGGCAGAGGATCATAGAGTCCCCTCCTCGCTCTAAGGACGCTCCGAGTTCTTCTGCTGCTCCTCCGACTTTCTCTCCATCCCCTAATCCTGGTGGTGGCGATCCTCCTACTTCTCTTGCAAAGAAGTGATTTGGCTATTGGGGGTCCGGCCTGTGGACCCCCCCCCCCCCTTTTTAAACTCTTTATATTTATTTGTAGGTGTTTGAACAATTTTTGGCCTTTTAAGGCCGTAAACAAAACAATTTATGATGCCCTTTTTTAATAAGGGTTTTAATTTAGCGTTTTAAATAAATGCCCTTTTTGGATAAGGGTTTTGAGTTACCTTATGCGCGCATGCTTTTCTGTTCGTGGTTCTTTTGACTCTTTGATCTTTTCTGGAAAAAACCTTTTCTTTGGGGCTTGCCTGCTTTTCTGAATTTCCTTGATCCTCGAGGCAGCCTTACAATTTTTTCTTAGTTTTTTCCTATCTCTTTTTGTTATTCCTAGTATTCAATTTTGTTTTATTGAGTTTTTCGTGACTTAAGCTACTCTTGCGATTCATTTTAATTTTACTCGGTTTCGCATTCCGACTTATGAGTCAGACTACTCCCGAGTTTATCATGATCGACTTCTATAGCCTCTTTACGCCGACTTGTACCTCGTCGTTTTATCCTGACGACCATCTAGGTCGGTTCATGGGATTTTCACGTTTTGTCGAGCTTAAATCGGCGCGTTTCGTAGAAAGGAAATAAAAAGGGAATTTAAAAGAGATATTTAAAATGAAAGAGATCTTTATTAATTGAGGAGGTACCTTATTGCTACTAAGGGCTTTTGATTATTTGTTTTCCCTTAGCCCCTACTATGATGCCTCGTTAAAAACCCTTTTCAGAAAAAACCCTTTGATTTTGGAAAAAAATCATGAAATCGGGAAAAGAGTACATCAGGGAGTAGGGTTCGCTTTTAGCTGTAGTACTTTTTCATATTACAAGCATGCCATGACCTGGGTAACTCGTTGCCGTCGAAGTCGGTTACCCTATAATAACCCTTTCCTAAGACCTCGTTGATCTTGTATGGTCCTTTCCAATTGGCAGCGAGCTTTCCTTCTCCTGATTTGTTGACTCCAATATCGTTTCTGATTAGGACTAAGTCATCTGGGGTGAAACTCCTTCGAATGACTTTTTTGTTGTATCTCACAGTCATCCTTTGCTTCAACGCTGCTTCTCTTATCTGGGCTTCTTCTCGGATTTCGGGGAGCAAGTCGAGCTCCTCTTTGTGCCCCTGTATATTCCTGATCTCATCGTGGAAAATCACTCTTGGGCTTTGCTCATTGACCTCTATTGGGATCATGGCTTCTACGCCATAAACTAGTCGGAAAGGTGTTTCTCTAGTGGCGGATTGGGGGGTTGTTCTGTAAGCCCATAGTACTTGTTGGAGTTCTTCAGCCCAGGCTCCTTTCGCATCTTGTAATCTTTTCTTCAGCCCTGCCAGTATGACTTTGTTGGCTGCTTCGGCTTGCCCATTGGCTTGTGGGTGTTCCACTGAGGTGAACTGGTGTTTGGTGTTCATACTGGCTACTAGGCTTCTAAAGGTGGAGTCGGTGAACTGGGTTCCGTTATCTGTGGTAATGGAATAAGGTATCCCATACCTTGTGATTATATTTTTGTAGAGGAACCTCCGACTTCTTTGTGCAGTGATGGTGGCCAGTGGTTCTGCTTCTATCCACTTTGTGAAATAATCTATTCCCACAATTAGGTATTTGACTTGTCCTGGCGCCTGGGGAAAAGGACCTAACAAATCCATTCCCCATTTTGCAAAGGGCCATGGGGAGGTGACACTGATGAGCTCCTCTGGGGGGGCCACGTGGAAATTTGCATGCATTTGACACGGTTGGCATTTTTTCACAAAGTCTGTGGCATCTTTCTGCAAGGTTGGCCAGTAGAATCCTGCTTGGATCACCTTTCTGGCTAATGACCTTGCTCCGAGATGGTTCCCGCAGATTCCACTGTGTACCTCCTCTAATACCTCAGTGGCTCTTGAGGTCGGCACACACTTTAACAATGGTGTTGATATCCCTCTTCTATAGAGAATATTTTTTACCAAGGTATAGTGTTGCGCTTCCCTTCGGATTTTCTTGGCCTCCTTTTCCTCCTTGGGGAGGATGTCGAATTTCAGGTATTCGACTAAGGGGTTCATCCATCCGAGGTTTAATCCGACCACTTCAAAGACTTCTTGTTTGTCTTCCATTTTTACCACTGAAGGTTCCTGGAGAGTTTCTTGGATCAGGCTTCTGTTATTTCCCCTTGGCTTGGTACTTGCTAGCTTGGATAGGGCGTCTGCTCTGCTATTTAGGTCCCGAGTTATGTGCGTGACTTCGATTTCTGCAAAACGCCCGAGGTGCTCCAGAGTTTTTTCCAAGTATTTCTTCATATTTGGGTCTTTTGCCTGATATTCTCCACTTATTTGGGAGGTCACCACTTGAGAATCGCTGTATACCATTACCTTGGTAGCACCGACTTCTTCTGCCAGCTTTAATCCTGCGATCAAGGCTTCATATTCTGCCTGATTATTTGAAGCTGGGAACTCAAATTTGAGGGAGACCTCTATCTGGGTTCCCCTTTCATTTACCAATATTATGCCTGCGCCGCTTCCTGTTTTATTGGAGGATCCATCCACGTAGAGTTCCCAGGTAGTTGGTTTATCCTCTTGATCCCTTGCATATTCTGCAATGAAGTCGGCGAGGCACTGGGCTTTAATCGCCGTCCGAGTTTCGTACTTCAAGTCGAACTCGGAGAGCTCTATTGCCCATTGAACCATTCTTCCTGCAACATCCGTCTTTTGGAGGATTTGCTTCATGGGTTAGTTCGTGCGGACTCTTATTGTGTGAGCTTGGAAGTAAGGCCGTAGCCTTCGAGAGGCTATTACTAAGGAGTAGGCAAACTTTTCTAATTTGTGATACCTTAGCTTAGGGCCCTGTAGAACTTTACTGATGAAATAGATTGGGTGTTGACCGACCTCGTCTTCTTTTATCAAGGCTGCTGAGACAGCCTTGTCTGCCACGGATAGGTATAGGACGAGGTCTTTTCCTGCTATAGGTCGGGTCAAAATAGGAGGTTGGCTCAAAAACTTTTTGAACTCCTGGAACGCCTCCTCGCATTCGGGAGTCCACTCAAACTGGTGTCCCTTTCTCAATAGGGAGAACAGTGGAAGGGATCTGAGTGCTGATCCTGCCAAAAATCTGGAGAGAGCTGCTAGTCGGCCATTCAGCTGTTGGACCTCTCTCAAACAAGTCGGGCTTTTTATTTCTAGGATAGCTCTACACTTGTCGGGATTGGCTTCGATCCCTCTTTGTGTTAGCATGAATCCTAGAAATTTTCCTGCCTCCACTGCGAAGGCGCACTTTGCAGGATTTAGTCTCATCCCGTGCAACCTTATGGTGTCAAAGACTTGTGAGAGGTCAGATAGGAGGTCGACTTCCTTCTTGGTCTTTACCAGCATATCGTCGACGTATGCTTCCATTAAGCTCCCTAAGTGAGGGGCGAACACCTTATTCATCAGCCTCTGATATGTGGCCCCTGCATTTTTCAATCCAAATGGCATGACCACGTAGCAAAAGTTAGCTCTGGGCGTGATGAATGATGTTTTTTCCTGGTCTGGTTCATACATCGGGATTTGGTTATATCCTGAGTAGGCGTCCATGAACGACAAGTATTGATACCCCGAGCTAGAGTCTACTAGGGCGTCAATGCTTGGTAGTGGATAAGGGTCCTTGGGACATGCCTTATTTAAGTCGGTGTAGTCGACGCACATTCTCCATTTACCATTTTGTTTTTTGACTAGCACTACATTGGCTAGCCATGTTGGATACTTGACTTCTCTGATAAAACCGGCTTCTAGGAGCGCTTGTACTTGCTCCTCTATTATTAGAGCTCGCTCTGGGCCGAGCTTGCGTCTTCGTTGTTGTACAGGTCGAGATCCCGAGTAGACCGAAAGCCTGTGGGACATGAGCTCGGGGTCTATCCCAGGCATGTCGGAGGCCTTCCAGGCGAAGAGATCGGAGTTATCTCTTAGAAGCTTGGTCAACCCTTGTCTTAGGGTTTCCCTTAGGTTAGCCCCTATGTGAGTGTTTTTTCCTTCCTCTTCGCCGACCTGGATCTCCTCGGTTTTTCCCCCGGGCTGGGGTCGCAGCTCTTCTTTAATCCTTACTCCCCCGAGCTCTATTGTGTGAACTTCTTTGCCTTTTCCTCTCAGGTTTAGGCTTTCATTGTAGCATTTCCTTGCTAGCTTCTGATCTCCCCTCACCGTTGCTATCCCTGCTGAGGTCGGAAATTTCATGCAAAGGTGGGGCGTCGATACCACTGCTCCGAGTCGATTAAGGGTAGCTCTGCCGATTAAAGCATTATAGGCCGACCCCACGTCGATGACTATAAAGTCTATACTCAGAGTCTTTGTCTTCTCCCCCTTTCCAAAGGTGGTGTGGAGGGGCAAAAATCCTAGTGGCTTTATTGGCGTGTCGCCTAACCCGTACAAGGTGTCGGGGTAGGCTCTTAACTCCTTCTCATCTAATCCTAGTTTGTCGAAAGCGGGCTTGAAAAGGATGTCCGCCGAGCTTCCCTGGTCTATTAGTGTTCTGTGTAGGTGGGCATTTGCCAGGATCATGGTGATTACCACTGGGTCGTCGTGCCCAGGGATTATTCCTCGCCCATCTTCCTTTGTGAATGAAATGGTTGGGAGGTCGGAGGATCCCTCTTCGACCTAGTAAATTCTCTTGAGATGTCTTTTACGAGAGGATTTTGTGAGTCCCCCTCCCGCAAACCCTCCTGAGATCATATGGATATGTCTTTCCGGAGTTTGTGGCGGTGGGTCTCTTTTATCCATATCGTCTCGCTTTCTTTTTCCATGACTGTTCGACCTTTCTACGAGATATTTGTCAAGCCGAACTTCTCTGGTCAGTTTTTCTATCACATTTTTAAGGTCATAACAGTCGTTTGTGGAGTGCCCATATATTTTATGGTACTCACAGTAATCACCGCGGCTCCCTCCTCTTTTATTTTTAATGGGCCTGGGAGGAGGCAGCCTCTCGGTATTGCAAATTTCTCTGTACACATCCACTACAGGAACTTTCAGTGGAGTATAAGAGTGATATTTTCTTGGCCTATCGAGACCGAGTTCTTCCTTCTTCTTAGCTTCCCTCTCCCTTTCTTTTGTTGAGGGAGGGTGCCCGGGTCGCAAACTCGGGTCTCTTAGCCTAGCGTTTTCTTCCATATTGATGTACTTTTCAGCTCTTTCCTGTACGTCATTTAAAGAGGCGGGGTGTCTTTTTGATATGGACTGTGAGAAGGGGCCTTCTCTAAGACCATTGACTAGCCCCATGATGACTGCTTCGGTGGGCAGGTCTTGAATCTCCAAACACGCTTTGTTGAATCTTTCCATATAGGCCCGTAAGGACTCCCCGACCTCCTGTTTTATTCCCAGGAGACTTAGTGCATGCTTTACTTTGTCCTTCTGGATGGAGAACCTCATCAAGAACTTTCTTGAGAGCTCTTCAAAACTGGTAATTGACCTCGGAGGGAGGCTGTCGAACCACTTCATCGCTGCTTTTGACAAGGTTGTCAGAAAAGCTTTACATCGCGTAGCGTCAGAAGCGTCAGTCAGATACATCCGACTTTTAAAGTTGCTCAGGTGATGCTTTGGATCAGTGGTTCCGTCGTAGAGGTCCATATCGGGGCTTCTAAAGTTTCTTGGAACTTTTGCCCTCATTATGTCCTCGCTAAAAGGATCTTTCTCTCCTAAGGGAGAATCTTCTCTATCGCCGTGGGAATTCCGACCTTTGAGGGAGGATTCTAATTTTAAGAGTTTTCTTTCTAACTCTTTTCGTCGCTCCATCTCCTCTTTTAGGTTCTTTTCGGCTTCCTTTTGTCGTTCCCGCTCCTGTTCTAGCTGCTCGAGGCGGCTGTGGATTAATCCCATAAGCTCACTAGTGTGGGAGGGTCCTTCTTTTTCTGATTCGCGCCCCTCCGAGGAGTTCACCTTCGGATTTTTGATTCCGGAGGTGCCTTCCCTATGTTGATCATTGGCTTCCTGGTGGAGGGTCTGATCTGCCTCATTGTTCCCAGTGTTCAAATTCTCTTGTTCAGAATCTGTCTCCACATGACCCTCTTCAGGGGATCTATCCGCCATCACTGGTTGATCTTTCGGGTCCCCGGCAACGGCGCCAATGTTACGGTAGGTAACCGGAGATTAATGGGCCGGATGGCGTTGGTTGGCCCAAACGTATGAAGGAGGTGGCTTTCGAGTGGACCTGGTATGTACTCGGTGTTCCTCCGGGGGTGGTACCTGCAAAGACACTCCGATGCCTAAGTTAGCAAGAGTGTGAGCAGGTTAGAGAGTATTGGAACTTAGTGATACCTGAATGGTGTCAGTGTATTTATAGTGGTGAACCAATAACCACCGCTGAAGTAGTGCCACCTTTTTAGGTGGATAACCGTTCCCATATCTTAGGGAGGTTAAGATATGGCTCTATGAAGTGGTTAGAGAGTTTCTAGGGGCAGTTACTCATTCGAATGAGTGTTATCTGCCAGCTAACCCTCGTATCCGACTTCTTTGGAGCAGGTCGTGTTCAGTACCGACTTTTGGGGATGAAGACTGGTATTGGGTGAGGGCCAACCCTTTGAGTTGGGCCTTTTTGCTTGGGTCCTGGGCCCTATTTATTGGGCCAGGGTATGAACAACACTGTTCATAAATTTTTGTAGGATATATATTTTGCAAGCCAACCCTAATTTTGTTATATATGTTTTGAACAAATATATTACCCTTAATTTTCAAGTATATAAAGATACAACAAAAAATTTTAAATTGAAAATGATAACAATTAATTTTTTTGAAAAAAATTACGCGAGCAAAAAAGAAAAATCCAATAATTTTGGATATTGGACGAGAATTAGATTGGAATATTTTTAACCAAACAATACTTATATATATATAACAACTGAAAAGTTTAAAAAAAAAAAAAGTAAGGAGTTAAATTTTTTAACTAACATCAGTAATTTTTTAAAAATTATTTTACTTATCTTAAATTTTAGATTCTAAATCATAAAACATTAATCTCAAATCTTCCATTATAAATTATAAATTCTAAATCGTAAATCTTTCAAAAAAATGTGAATTTTTAAAATTAGAAAAAAAATTATTACTACAGTTAACTAATTTAAGTTTTTTTTGTTGTCGATGGTATTTTCTAGTCTAGTAGATCAAGGACTAACACATCACGGATCTGAATTCTTTTTAAAAGTTTTTTACTAGTCAATAAATTCAACAAAGCGATACTCAAATCCACGACATTTACTTAATCCGACAAATGAATTAATTACTTGACCAACCTAACTTAGTTTGGTTAATTAAATGGTTTTCTATAACCAATTTGGGTTAGTTGAGTGGTCAGCTCACTCGGCCACTTAAACAAGTGTCGGAGATTTGAATTCTGTTTTGTGCATGCAGTAACCCATTGGCTAGCGACAAATCAGACCTTTTAAATGGAACTTAAATCTGCAGCAGATTAATTCTTTATCTGTCGGGTTGGAGAATACCATGGACAAAAAAAAAATTCTATACTTTTCCAAACTAAAATGTTTAAAACATACTATCTTCTCCTTATTAATATTACCGTAACAAATCATAATTAAGATATATTATTCGTTATCTAAACAATTATTTTGTCATAATAATATAAACTCACGGATGATAGAACAATATAAGTATATAACTATAGAATGAAAGTTATTAGGAATGGTAATGAGTCACTATAGTATCCAAGATTTCTTTCCCACTCCTGTTTCAATTTAATTTAGTAAAACGTCTTTCGTATTTGTTTTATTTTTGTTACGGATCTTTGTTTATTTCACTTCTGCAGAGGAAATGGATATCTGCAAATATTCATGAATATTAAATTTTTTAAAAAATTAATGCAATTAAAATAAAATTAATATACAATTTTACCAAATATATCAAATTAAAACACAATTCAAATACAAATACAACATAATTAATATACATATAAAATTTTTAATATATAAATTAAAATAAAATAAAATAAAAATATTTTATTTAAGTATAGGATGAATTAGACTTATTTATATGAGAATATTTAAGTAAATTCTCTTTTGTAGGAATTTTGTAGATTCTCGTTGGACATACAGATACATTAATTTTTGCTCCCGTTTTTATTTATTCATTCACAGAGACAGATTTCCATCTCTATAAGAATTTTGCGGTCTCCTTTAACTTTTCCGTCACGGATAATCTCTGACTCTACGAATATCATCCTTATTATGATGTTCCCATCATTTGAAGTTCTAATAATAAATATCATTGGCAACATGATCATCCCCTTTGATCACGGCGATTAATCAAGATTATAAATAAATAAACTTAAACCTCATGATTGGAGCAAGAATAATAGTTAGCACGTATTACCCATGAAAAGGGTTGAAATCACTTCCAGCATTCGTCATGCAAATTATAAATTTTCCAAATTTTATCATGTGACGGAGTTTTCAATAAAGATATCATAGCATACTATTTGCTTCATATATGGTTATAGGGACATAATTATATTTACGTTAAAAAAATATTTCAAGTTTGTCGGGGTTTGATTCCGTTTTCCCAATCATGGGTTTTGTCTTGGTTAAAGAAATTTTATATAAGTAATAAAAAACAAGAATAGGAATATTGTGATAATGTCATTTTCTTTTTATAAATTTATGTATACGTACAATGCAAAAAATTATATGTAGAGTGACAGTATTATTTTTCTAGAAACAATAGTCAATTTTTTTTTTCGTTTAGATGATATATAGTTTATAGTAGTATAACTTTTTACGTTTGAATATTATGTAATTTCTAAATATGAATTGAAATCAAGTCATCCTAAATGAGAAAAAGGCTAATCGGCTTATCGTCTCTGCTGGTTGAGTTAATTGATTGATCAAAATAATTTGCTTTAAGATAATCATGAATGCATATATATCAAAGCATAAATGATATCGAGGGTTGTTGGAATTTGATTCCATTCTTGATGATAATCTTTCTGTAAACATAATTCGACATTATTTCTGTAGCTGATGCAAACAACACAAGTGATATGATGTAAATATCAGTTTTGTCCTTATTATCTAATTAATAGTCAAAGCAAGAATTGATGATATTAACATTCTGCTATCTCATTATTAGTCCTAATAAAACAAAAACATTCCTAGAAATACAGTGAAAATTAAAGAAAAGAAAACTAAGAATTTATAACAAAAGAGAATGATTTTTTTTTTTTTCCTAGGGTAGAACCTAAAGCTATTTTCAAAAGTTTGAAGAACACTAAACCGAGTATTCAGGCGAATAGAGTAGAGAAATTAAGAAAAAATTATTTATTATGATAAATTAAATTGGATAATCGATCAATTAGTAGAAGAATGAAGCACGATTACATTCGTTATCAGCATCAAACAACCCCCATTTCAAAAAGGCATAAATTATAAGTAGTCACTGAATAGGTCTACAAGTGTTTGTCTAACCATAAAAACGATCTTCAAAACAAATTAGCGATTGTAATTACTCCAAAACAAAAAACAAAAACAAAAAGATTCATAATATGATTTACCAAAATAAAAAAAAAAAAATCAGAATTCATGGTAAGAAACAAGTTGAGGCACATATAAGTGTAATACACGTGATTGATTATAGAGTTAACTACCGAAAGAATAATACTTGAAATATGTTATTGACACAAAAATTCTTAAATAATTTTAAAATCTGAAAAAAATGACCATACGTCAATTACTCTCGTTTTCGTTAACGAAAAATGCTAAGGTGGCTAATAGAATTGATGACATGGCAAACTCATCCCAACAATCTATTTACCTAATATTTTTAATTAATTTAAACAATAACACGTAAGAAAAACAATAAATTCTTAATTTAATTTGATAAAAAAAATCTCAATTCACTTGAGAAAAACCCTAAATTCTAATATTCTTAGAAAAGAGGAGGATGTGACAGCGAGGAGGTCCTTGCTAGCATCGTTGTGCTTGCCGGAAAGAACGGTAATAGAAGAGAGAGAAAGAAGGCCAAATTACAGAGGAGAGTGAAAGAGACCGACAGTGTTAAAGGGAGAGGGAGTCGGCTGTGACACAGAGGAAAGAGAGGAAAGAGGTGATAACAGTGGCGATGAGGGTGGTTGTCACCATTGCTAACCAAGGAGGTGGAGGAAGAGAGACCGAACGAGAAAGAGAAAGCTCACACAGAGAGGGAGGGGGAGAGGGAGAGGGAGAGAGACAGGGAGAGAGAGGAGGAGGAAGAGGAGCGAGTTGGGAGGGAGCTGGTGAAGCTTCTTATTTCACCTTGCTATTGTATAAATTAATTAAAAATGCTATAGGTAAATAGAAATTTGGGGAGAGTTTGCCCATGTATTAAATTCTGTTAGCCACAAAAGTAGTTTTCGTTAATGGCAATATGACAAATTAATGTTTAGTCATTTTTGTCAAACTTATAAATTTTTTAGGTACTATTTTGTTAGAGTCTAAATTTTTTGGATACCGATTTGGTAGTTTACTCTTGATTATATTTGAAAAGATAGGATTGATAATTTATAATATAAGTATAGCATTGGCTATGTATATAAATGAAATTTGTTACGGTCCAGCTACTAAGCTGGGCCAAGAAACATTCAACCGACCCATTCGAGGATCGTATCCATTCAAATCAGGACTAGATTTCACAAAATGGTATAGATTTAGAAACAGATTCTCCTCATATCCCTAGCCACCAAAGACTATAAATACTGGGGGCAGAATCGTCTTAGGTATCTTTTCTGCCCTAATCTTAGTATCTCGTAGACTTCAGACAGATTTGATCATTGAAGTCCTTGTAGTATACCACCCATTCGACTCTGAGGCGATGATAGATTGGTGTCTCCCCTTCTCAATCTCCATTTCATCACTGTAAGTAGTTCTTAAGCAGAACATTAGTGTCTTTTGTAGGGAATATCACTCATCTGAAACCTTGAAGCACTCAAACCACGACGTTAGAACAACCATTCACTACAACAATTGCGGCAGATGCAAAATGAATAATTGCGGCGCATATCGCGACAGTTAGGAGTAGGACTGCAATCAGCCTTGTATTTAGCGGCAGTTTTTCTAGAACCGCCACTATATACAACGTCGGGGAAAAGGCAGGAAAAAGCCCGAGCACCCTGGCAAACCCCAGTCAAGGAGGTGATTAACTAATCTAAAAAATATACAGGCTAGAGGAAACACTCAAGGTAGTATTGGAGAAACAACAGAAAGAGGCCGAAATCATCATTAAAGCAGCGTGAAAGACAAAATAAAATGCTATGAAATAAACACAGGTGCTGAAGAAAGCCGAAAAGTGAGAGAAAGAGCATGCCAAGAAAGAATGACAATGCACAGCCTTGTATTTAGCGGCCGTTTTTCTAGAACCGCCACTATATACAACGTCGGGGAAAAGGCAGAAAAAAGCTCGAGCACCCTGGCAAACCTCAGTCAA
Source organism: Arachis ipaensis (assembly GCF_059453495.1). Taxonomy (NCBI): domain Eukaryota; kingdom Viridiplantae; phylum Streptophyta; class Magnoliopsida; order Fabales; family Fabaceae; genus Arachis; species Arachis ipaensis. The sequence goes on from NC_142441.1 coordinate 127,712,666, forward strand.
GAAGGTGATTAACTAATCTAAAAAATATACAGGCTAGAGGAAACACTCAAGGTAGTATTGGAGAAACAACAGAAAGAGGCCGAAATCGTTATTAAAGCAGCGTGAAAGACAAAATAAAATGCTATGAAATAAACACAGGTGCTGAAGAAAGCCGAAAAGTGAGAGAAAGAGCACGCCAAGAAAGAATGACAATGCACATAGAAAAAAAAAGAGTGCGCTGAAAGGAAAAAAAAAAGAGGCGACAACCAAAAACACTCTCACCACCACAGCAAGACTGAGGGATGAAAAACGTCCACCTATAGGGTGGATACAACCTAGCACTCCTCAAAAAATTTTGACACCCAACAGACATAGAGGTGATGACAGGACAACTTACTCCAACACCACACATAGATGCTTTTCCGATAATTACATGATGCTGGAAAGAACAATTGACACACTTCAATGCAAACTTTCGCCAATCACACGTAAGATTATCAATGGTGTGTCATATAAAATTTTAAAAGTAAACCACATAAATTGGGTAAAAAAAAACATTCTCTCACTCTTAATATAGGTTTCTCTCACCATTAGTTCTAGACTTTTGGTCTCTTCCCTCATAAATCTCCTAACTAATCCCTCTATCATTACCTTATTTTTCTGACAGATTTGGAAAAAAAATCATCTTGTATTCCTTATCGATTTACAAAAAATACATATTATTTATTGTGTAATTTCTTTTTTTAAAATTGTGGTATTATATGTCTAAAATAACAAATAAAATAAGAATTCTAGAACTATATATGGTATTAAAACTATATATATATAAGAATCTCTAAATAAACATTATAGCTATTCTATATTATTTATTATTGAGTTTTTTATTCTAATATATTTTTATAATTCTTTATTATGATATTAAACTATAACAAAACTTTGTGATTTAATTTATTTGTTAGTTTTTTTAATTAATTATATGAGTGATGAGTATACATAAGTGAGAAACTTTTCTGGAAAGAATTTATTGTTGTAATCAATGGTAAGCAGCCAACATATTTATTTTGAAAATTGAGAAATACTTTTGTTTTTTTAATTAGTTAAAAGTATATTTATTTCTATATTAAAAGAACAAAAATTTATTTATCTTTTTCTCATGAATCTATATAATTGAATTTTGAATTAGTTCCACTAAACTAGGCTTTATGTTTTTTTTGGACTAGCATAGTTATAGTTGCTATAATATTAGGGTTTGAAGTTTTATTAGTAAAAGAAATATATATAAGGGTAAACCACCAAAAACATACTCGAATAATTTTTTCGTCGATAAAAATACATTCGAATTTTGTTATTGACAAAAATTTCTTCAAATAATTTAAAAACATGACAAAAGTATTTAACATTAAATATGTATTTCTCAAAAAATACTTTAGAGATTGAATTTTGATGCAATTTTTTAAAAGCATGATTAGAAAAATAAGATATTGTTATTTTTAAAAATTGGCGATTTTTCTATAAGTATATATTTTTTGTGATTTTTTAAAAGTATTGTTGGATGTTGAGAAAAAAAATCACCAAAAAATATATACTTAGCAAAAAATCACCAAATTTTAAAGATTAAAATATCTCATTCTTTTAATCATGCTTACAAAAAATTACATCAAAATTGAATCTCTAAAATATTTTTTAAGAATACATATTTAATATTAGACATTTTGTCATATTTTTAAATTATTTAAAAGCATTTATGTCGGTAACAAAATTCAAATATATTTTTGTCAGCAAAATAATTATTCAGGTGCCTTTTTGGTGATTTACCCTATAAATAACTTAACTTTTTTAAGTATCTAAAGTATGTGTATTTGCATGGATCAGATTTTCACAAGTCATATGTTGCATTGTAGATAATTATTATTTTTTATTTCTCACCATACTTTTTAATTTGATAAATTAAAAATTAATTTATCATAAATCTAAATTTTATTTAAGAGTAGTTATTTACTGTTAGTTAATAGATTCACTACAAGAGAGGCACAAAATACCGGCGGCTTTTTTCTTGATTAGCGGCGGTTTTAAACCACCGCAAAATCAAAGGTCGGCGGCTCACTGGACCGCCATGGTTATGGGTGCGGGAATTAGGTTTGGCGGCGGTTTCTAGTAACCGCTGGTATAACCGCCGCTAAATCAATTATTTCGCGGCAATCGTTTAGAAAATCGCCGCCAAATGCGAGTGACACGATTTTCAGCATGTTTATCGACGGTTCTAAAACCGCCGGTATTTACTTCGACGTTTCAAGTTGACATGTGTTTTGCGGTGGTTCACAAAATGAAACTAAAGTTTTGGGCACAGTTACTGACGATTGTAAACCGCCGCAATATCGGACAGATTTTTCAAACTTTGAGGCACTTTTTGGCGGTTTAAAACCGCCGCTAAATTAAGAAAAATTAAAAAATAGAAAATTTGGGTTTTCTAAAAAGATCGTATAATTTTTTTAAAATATTATAGAAATGTTTTTTTTTCTTTTTAGATTTTTTATTATTTTAAGAGTTAATATTTTCAACCTTAGAAGCTAAACTTGTATCAAAAACAAAAAAAAATTATCTGCAAAATAAAATAATATATTCATGAAAATATGAAGAAAACAAATCTCTTGCAAAGAGTTGCATAGTCTAATTCAAAAAAATGTCATCTTCAATCCAAAATATCTCAAATCCTAATATACTATTTTTCACTCTATCATTCCACGGAACTCATCCCTACAGCGACGTCTGGTGGCAGCTCCTCACCCTGCCGTTGAAATAGATAAATCAAAGCACTCTCCATTGCCTGCTTCTTTTTCTTATCTGTCGCTACCTCATCCTTCATCGCCTTCCTCTTCAACTTCTCGCCTTCCAACTTTGCCTGTAGTTTAATCAGCTTCTTCTGTGTCTCCTCTACTTGGACTCCATTGTCCGGCGCACGTGAATTCGGATGGAAGAGTTGAGTAGGAATCGATCCGAAACTCACACCATGTACTCTACCCAGTTTCTCTTTTCTGAAAACCTGAGCAATGGAATTATTTTGAGACAACACTCTAGAAGACTCATCCTGTTGTTCAATCTCCTCAATTCTTTACTACAAACACAAATTAGCAAATACAATCATTTTTTTATGGGTCCATCTCATGTCAAGAACACGCCAAAAAGGATGATTAACTGTATCACTTTCATCACAGTAAAAGAACACACAAATATGAATGAAAAAAATTGGTCTCAAAAGTTATTTATATAAAACAGCCAAAATAGAGCATTTGTTTCATAGGATGCCAACCACTATAAAAAGAAATAAAGGATAAGTGAAACTGAAGTTTTTCAATTCTACCCCAACTGTTTCTAAATTACATTGAAGTTGAAACTGTCTAGCAACATCTGAGGTGAATTTCCAACAATAATTAAAAGTAAGCAGAATTGAAAATTGTAAACTTCTTTTGGTCCATTTTGACATAGGGGAGTAAACCATTCAGTAAAGAAATAGAAAACAAAATAAAATAGAGAAGTAAACTATTACCCTATTTAAGATCATAATTTTATCGATCAATTATAACAAGTAGTACTTACACCAATTGCTCTTGCTTCATCATTGATATAGGAGCCATCTTTTTTTGTGCACTGTGATCCATGACTCACCTCTACTGACTCTCCTCCCTTGGTGTTTCGACTGTAACAACAAATTTTATGCCATTACTGTATTCCACACAATCAAAGAAACTTAAGTCATAGAGATAGTCCAAAGAGTGAAAAAAAAAGTAAAGTACCTCTTCTTCCATCCGCCGTGCAAAGCTTTTCAAACCGCCAGTGTGGGTATATAGTTGTTTTAATCGATTAATCACATTTTTCCTGTACTTTTTCTATTGGTCTATCAGAAATAAAGGGCGATGAGAAACTGATTTAAAAAGATTCAATGCAACATAAATTGTATTATTGTGTACCAATGATATACTAGATTACCTTCGTCTCAACTTTGGCGCGATAGTCAAGGAACCATCTCTAATGCTCTCGATCAATTCCCAGCGGACGGTGCTCAATATTTTGTTCAGTCGTAAATGTTGGCTCGTAAAAATCATTATACAACGTCAGCCTTGTTTTCTTCCAAGACTTCTCCATACTTTACAAAATATTTTTCTTGATAGTTCCTTCACTATCTTCATCAAAGTGGAAAATTTGCTACACAAATAATACAATTTGTCAATAATTGTAAAAATAAGCAGATTTAATTCAAAGGGGATATAAACTTTTACCTTAACACATTCGTTATAAACCTTGTCTTTAGTGGTAATCTTATGCCAACTTTCCTTACAGATAGAAAATTTTTCATAGTTAGATCCCAGCAGACCAAGCACGCCACTCAACAATCTAGCTTCGTCTCCAATTGGTTGCTTTTCATTGTTGAACTTGAGCACGATCCTTCTACCGTTAGACCATTCCATAGCCTCCCTCACGCTTAATTTTGCCGGCTTGATTGTGCCATCAGAATCTATAAGCCAAATATAATACCTTATGTGTGTATCTAGGGGTGTAATCGGTTCGGTTTGGTTCAGTTTTGGATCGAAAACCAACCGAACCGACCTGATCAGTTCTACGATGATACCAACTATTCGGTTGGCTGCTATTTGAACAACCGAACCGAACCGAACCAACAGCGGTTTGGTTCGGTCGATTTTTTCGGTTTTCTTACACCTAATAATCAGAATTTAAAATATCATAAAATGAAGTTTAAAACCTTCAATAAACTAGAATAACAAGAGTATATGACATCCAAATCCAATACAAATTCAACTTAATTAAACATAAAACAAAGACAATTAAAAATGTCTAGCAAAACAACAAAAATAAACACACTTTAAACCGAAACAGTCACTTTAAAACAAATAAAAACCAAACAGCCACCATCCTTAATCTGAATCCACACCAAACTCATCCTCATCTTCTCCGATTGGTGCAATTTCTACAAAAATAAAACTAAAAAATCAATGTAGATTATAAAGATAATATAGATTATGAATTATAAATATAAACCATGAAAGAAACTACAAATTTCTTTTTTGCAAACCTAATTCAAGTTTCTCAAACTCTTCAATAAGCTCCTCAAAATCAGTTGTCATTGGAGAAGCACGAAGCCAATTTTGTGTGCATATCAATACCTCAACTGTCTTTGGAGTTAAAGAACTCCTATAGTTGTTAAGCACTCTTCCACTAGTGCAAAAAGCTGATTCTAAAGCAACAGTCGAGACTGGCATTGCTAAGACATCTCTAGTTATTTGGGATAAGATAGGATACTTGCTAGAATTTATCTTCCACCAATTCACTATGTCAAAAGTATTTTGATCACGAGGCTTCTCTAAACCATCCATCAAATACAAATCCACCTCATTCTTGTTGATGATCTCATGAAAATGCACCTCCTTGAAAAAATCACCAGCCATGTCGCCATCAGGTATTCCCACATCTGATGCACCATCCATTGTTGCTGAAGTAAAAGATATACCCCCATTATTTGCATTCACATAGCATTCAAACATCTTGAAAAAGGTCTCTTTTTCTTTTGCACCCAAAAAATCAGCATCATCCTTATCATATAGCTTTTCAAAGCTAAAGTTCACAAACTTCAACTTGTATCTAGGATCAAGAACCACAGCAAAAAAATCATCATATTGATATTTTTTATGTTACCCCAGTACTTGTCATACTTAAGCTTCATCCTCTCAACCATACTCCCAAGTAATGGATCTCGACTACCACAAGAAGCCTTGAACACTCGCAAAATCTTATCTTGCTAATAGATTCATGCATCTCTTTCAATCCATCATTAACAACAAGATTAAGAATATGTGCACAACACCTAACATGGAAATGCTCTCCTTTCAAAGGATGTAAATTCTAATCCTCTATTTTAGTTCTTAGATAAGATATTGCAGTATCATTAGAACTAGCATTATCAACAGTAATTGTGAACACTCAAGATATCCCCCACCCCAAAAGACATCTCTCAATTTTTCTACCAATTGTTTCTCCCTTGTGGTTTTTAATAAGACAAAAATTGATAATTCTCTTTTGCAATTTCCAATCATGATCAATGTAATGAGCAGTGACACACATATAATTCAGATTTTGCACAGAAGTCCAACAATCAGTAGTTAAACAAACAGATTGATTTGGTTGTTTGAACACAGTTTTCAACCTATTCTTCTCACTAATATAAAGATTCTAATAATCCTTAGCAACAGTAATCCTTCCCGGAAGTGGAAATCTAGGTTGCACAATACTCATATAGAATCTGAATCCCTCCCCCTCAACAAACTTAAACGGTAGCTCATCAACAATTACCATCCTAGCAAGGGCTTTTCTACACATTTCAGCATCAAAAGTAACTACACTAAATACCCCTTCACCCTCTTTTTTTTGGAAGATAAGGATTGTTTGACTAGGGTCACCCGAGTCCCTAGAAAATTTTTTACATTGATTCAACAAATGATAACGCATATTAGTTGTACCATTTCTATGAGAGTCACATGCATATGATGCACCACACCAATTATATTTAGCCCTAGGATGTGATGGCTTGGACTTAGGATCCTTTGTAAAGTGTTCCCAAGTCCAAGATCTAGGTCTAGAAGGTTTTCTATTACCTTCATTGGGACCATCCTTGCCATCCTCTTCATCAGTTTCCATAGTGCTTGGAGCTAGATTTGTAGGAGTTGCTCCCGGAGTTGCACCCACATTAGTTGAATCAACCTTCCTCTTCTTTGATCTAGGATGGGGTGGGGGTTTGGTAAGCACGCTGCTGTCCGTTGAAGAACGTATCATGGACTCAACATTTTCACCTCCCAACTTCAGGCGTACGTTCATTGGGCACCTCATTGCTTGTTGGCTGCATATATATAAACAGAACAATGAAAAATTAGCATTTTAACTCATCAACAGCACCAAAAGTATTATTTCCAGCAACAAATTTAGCAGCCATATATATGCATTTTAACTCATCAAATTTAGCACCAAAAGTATTGTTTCTGGAAACAAAAATTAGCATTTTAACTCATCAAACTTGTGAAACATATTAATTATATGTAGCCATATATATGCAAAACAAAACCACAACAGCTCATAACCAGAACCATAAGTAATTCATTTTTAACACCAATCAACAGAATTTAAATGACCATAAACAAATAGCAAGATGCAAATAGCAAGATACAAAAAAGTAAGAATCTTCAAAGTTCAAACCCATATGATGATGAAAGGAAGGTGTTAATGAAAGGACTAACTAGTCATAATAATGAAAACAGGTGCCAAAAATCACATTACTAAATTTAGGTTTACAAAATCAAATATAGAAAAATAATTATTTTTTATTTTATTTCTGATAAAATCCCAAAATTATATCATAAAATAATTTCAAAGATTAATTAGTACTAAGTAACTCTATTAACATTTTGGTCGTTTGCAATTTTCACCCATTATTAAAGTAGTTATATTTTTTTTTGACATACTTTGAACATTAACACAGTTGAATTGGTGGAGCAAGTTCTTCACACTATTCCTATCAAAATTTAAGCTCTAAATTCTAATAGTTATCTTCTTTCACTTTTTGCTCAATCCACCAAGCAAGCATTATTGGATTTAAAAACAACAGGATCTAACAATGGTTTGTATTCTTTCAACATACATTTAGAAACTCACATAACAGTACAACTAGCTAGTTTATTTGAATCATTTAATACTCACTAACTGCCAAGTATGCCATTTATTATTTTGAGATAATTCAACACAAATCTACTAAGACATAAGCAGCACATAAATAACTCATAAACAAAACCAAAGCAGCTAATAAGCAGCTCATAAACAGAACCACAAGTAACTCATTTTTCAATCTAACCAACAGAATTTAAATGACCATAAACAATCAGAGACAGCTACACATATATATATTCAAAAAGACACTAAAAATAATTATTCAAGTTAAATCAAGTACAAATATCACTAAAAATCCCACTAAAGTTATATATAGTGTTGAAAAAATATTGCAGACTAGGATTTTGTTGACAATATATACATTAATTAGTAATTACTGTAAAAAAATTATAACCAAGGACAAATTCTAACCTCTGAAGAAGACATTGTTCAGTTGCTAACGTTCTTGGTGACAGGAGTGCTGCTCGAGTTGGACTGCTCGGCCACTGGAGTCTTGCTCGGCGACAGGATTACTGCTCGGCGACGAACTGCTGCTCGGCAACTTGATTGTTGCTCGGCGACGGACTGGATTGGAGTGCTGCTCGGCTTTGGCTTTGTTGCCACGGTGACCCTGCGACGGCGATGAATGAACGACGACGATTGGCGACTTCCTTGACGACAGACAGCACTCTCTGGCTCCCTCAGACTCTCCTTCTCTCAAGCATGGAGGTCGGCGGTGGAACCGTGGAAGAATAGAAGCCTTGGCTTTGTGTTTTGTAGGTGACTGGGTTTAGCCGTTTAGGGTTTGCGTAAAATAAGAAGAAGAAAGCTAGGGTTGTGCTGATTGGCCCTTTTATACCTAGGTTAAAGGGCAACTTAGTAAAAACACACACAACTGAACCCTCACTTTTCGGTTCGGTTCAATTTTAGCAAAGGCAACCGAAAACCGAACCGAATCGATCGGTTTAGTTCGAAAAAAATTGGTTTTTTCGATTTTTCATTCGGTTGTTGTAAAATTTGATTCGGTTCTGCGATAATTTTCGGTCCGGTTCGGTAACTTACACCCCTATGTGTATCTGTTGTGGACATTATGCAAGGAAAATAACATTGTACATGGAGTCTAACTCAAATTGAAGAAAGAAAAATTACTAAATACGTTACCGATAATCTTAACCGTCCAAAAATTTGTAGTCTTGCATCCTTTGCGTCTCTGAGCTCCAGAAGCAACAAAGTGGTCGTCAACTTCTTGACCAAAAGAATCTACCTCATCTACATTAGCGTCCAAGTTTTTGTGGCCTGGCTCGGAGTTGTGAATGCTATTTATGCTCATCCGTGGAGCAGGCCTTGGTTCACTACACGGTGGATGGAACGGGCGTGAAGTTGTAGGGACACCATCACCACGGGTCGGGAGAATTTGAGAGTCATCGTGGTGGGATGCCAAAGCCGGAGGCAGAGCCGTTTGAGGTTGTTGACATCCTGGTCCTAATTTTGATTTTTTCGTATAACGACCTTTTCTAGCCATCTTAATGTCCTAATACGAGGATGCAGAAAAAAAAATCAATTCACATTAAAATCCAATTAAGATGATTTTAAAATATGAAAGAAGGACAAGTATTCACAAATTGGTCAAATACACAAATCATAATTTCTCATCCTCAGTACTAAGTCTAACCATGTTAGAAATTTTTTTCTTGGATATCAAACTCTATTTTGCAACGAATCCATGTATAGCAAGAAAATGTATTACTATAGTTTTGGGCTAATCAAATTAAACTCTTGTATTTATCACAAACTAAAAAGTCCCATCATAATCTCAATAATCATGTTACGGACCATTACAAGCCCAGCGCAGCTAGCCGTCGGGTCGGGGCACCACCCCTGACCCAGGCCCAAACTATCCCTTACAAGGAGAATCCAACGGGTTAGTTCCTAACACCCGTCCCGATTGACGCCCGACTTTACCATCTGCACGACACAGTGCACCACTCCTAGCAAAACGGGTGGGTCGGTCTCCTCGGAGCAACACCCGACGCCCCGACCCGAAGTCAAAAATGACCTGCCCCCACCCCCCCCCCACGTGGACAGGGACAGCTAACAAGCACCCTGGTCATTGGGCTAGGTCATTTATGGGCCCGCCCAGCACAGTATATAAGGGGAGAGGTCAGCACTCCCCCCGAGGTACACATCACCTTACCTAATTTGGCTATCATTCCGTACGGATACTGACTTGATCGTCGGAGTGTCCTTGCAGGTGGCCACCCCCTCTCGTCCGTCCTACCACCGGTTTCGCCAGTCTTCAGCTCCAGACCAAGAACCCACTCCAAGCTACTTCAGGGTCTCGCCCGCTAATCCCTTCACCATCACCCGACCCGTCGAGCACCCGAGATCATCTGGTGACGAACATTGGCACCGTCTGTGGGGACCCTGGAACAGACATGGAGCAACTCCCCACTTCGGAGGAACTCTGCGAAGGAGGCAGGGCCTGCTTGAGCAGCGCAAGTTTGACAGCCCATACCGGTGAACAGCCACGATCCTTCGTCCAGCCAAACCAACCAATCTACACCAAGACCCCCGAAAGACGTCCCTTCGGAGGAATGGGAGACAACAGCACCAAGATCATACAAGAACTCAGGTACAGAGTACAAAACCTTGAGCGAGAGCTGGCAGCGAGGAGCCGATCCGACGGAGACGTCGGCCACTCCCACGGCGACGCCAGCCGATCCCGCACCGACACTCGCTCCCCCTCCCGAAGACACGAGAGCCAAGAAAGGAGCCTAACAAAGTGCAACGAGGTGCATACACAAGCGACCTCTCGAGCTACCCAAGGCAGGTCCGAGAGCCACGGGGAGTCCTAGAGAGGGAAAGCCAAGAAACAACAGGATCCCATCATCATGGGAGCCACTCCCTTCCATCCCTCGATCCTCAAGGTTCGGCTTCCGAAGAACTTCGACAAGCCGACGAACATGAGGTACGACGGGACTAAGGATCCCCAAGAGCACCTCACAGCTTTTGAAGCAAGAATGAACTTGGAAGGAGTAGGCGATGCGGTCAGATGGTTCAACGCCCTCCCATAAGGATCCATCACAGCCTTTGCAGACATCTCCCAAAGCTTCCTGGCTCAGTTCACGACGCACATAGCCAAGGCAAAACACCCAATTAACTTGCTAGGGGTTACCCAAAAACCCGGGGAACCGACCAGGAAGTTCCTGGACAGATTCAACGACGAATGCTTGGAAATCGATGGCCTTACGGACTCCGTCGCCTGTCTCTGCCTAACGAACGGCCTGCTAAACGAGGAATTTAGGAAACATCTCACTAATAAGCCCGTCTGGTCCATGCAGGAAATTTAAAGCGTGGCCAAGAAATATATCAATAATGAGGAGGTGATTCAGGTTGTAGCAGCCAATAAACGGAAGCTCCCAAACCCCTCAGCTCGGTAGGCCCCCCCAGGTCAACAGATACAAGGAAGCTCCCAGGGATGGCACCCTCGCCAAGCAATCCAAGCAACCCCCACGGGTAGGAAGGTTCACAAATTACACGCCACTCACGGCGCCCATAGTGGAAGTTTACCAACAAATTGCAGACAAGGGAATCCTATTCAGACCTAGACCATTGAAAGACTACTGTGATTACCATAAGGGATTTGGTCACAAAACCCAAGACTACTTCGATTACAAAGATGCCTTAGAGCAGGCCATCAGGGATGGAAAGCTGAGTGAATTCTCCCGGCTTATCAGAGAGCTGAGGAGACGGGAACGTGAACGCTCCGAGGAAGATCGCAGCCGGACTGTCAAACCAAGGCAAGAACCCATAGGGGACACCAGCAACCCCCCAACCTTTGTGGTCAATGTCGTGGTCGGGTGCGACAGCCCTCCTAAATCCAAGTCGGCAACAAAAAAGGATACTCGGATCCTATCCATCTCGACAGAAGGTCCCATCGTCAACAGGGGACCTCCCACGATATCCTTTGGCCCAGAAGATAAATGGTTTCACGACCTTCCTGAGAACCCCCCATGGTGGTTACAGCAATGGTCAGGTCAGGGTTAGTCAGACGAATCCTCGTCGATACCGGGGCCGACTCTAACATCCTGTGCAGAAACGTATTCGATGCCACGGGGCTCAAAGAGTCTGACCTCAAAAATCACCAGCACAGGGTCATGGGACTAGGCGATAACTACATAAAACCCGACAGGACGATCTCCCTCCCAATCTTCCTTGGAACCGGTGATGCCAGGAAGTCGGTTATGACAGACTTCGTAATCCTTAGAGACTCCACAGCATACAACATCATCCTGGGCAGAAAAACCATCAACGAACTTTCAGCTGTAATATGCACTAAATTCTTGACAATGAAGTTCATAACGGACAAGGGAACAGTTGGCTGCATAAGGGGAGACCTAGAAGCGGTAGTCGCCTGCGACAACGCCAGTCTCTCCTTAAGTAAAGAATCTATGAAGACAGCTGGCGTGTTCTTGGTAGACCTGGACGTCAGGATGGAGGACAAGCCGAGACCAGAACTAGAAGGGGACATGGAAAAGTTTCAGATAGGGAAGTCGGCATACCAGTTTACCTTTGTAAATAGGAACCTGCCCCATGAACTCAAAGGCCCCCTCATAGAGGTCGTAAGGGCGAACGGTGACCTCTTCGTGTGGACGCCATCAGACATGCCGGGATTGGATCCCGAGGTCATGTCCCACCGACTAGCCATGAAACCTAGCGCCAAACTGGTACCCCAGCGGCGAAGAAAGATGTCTCAAGAAAGGGCCGACGAAGTCGCCAAACAAACAGTCGGGTTGTTGGAAGCTGGATTCATCAAGGAACTTGAGTATTCGACATGGCTGTCCAACGTCGTCCTAGTCAAAAAAGCCAGCGAGAGGTGGAGAATGTGCGTTGACTATTCCAACCTGAACAAAGCATGCCCAAAAGACTCTTTCCCCCTCCCCAACATCGACACCTTGGTAGACTCGACGGCGGGGTATCATTTTCTCAGCTTCATGGATGCGTACTCCGGCTATAACCAGATCCCAATGCACCGACCTGACGAGGACAAAACGGCATTCATAACGCCAGGAGGCACTTTTTGCTACAGAGTAATGCCATTTAGGCTGAAGAACGCAGGAGCCACCTATCAAAGACTAATGACCAAAGTCTTCCACAACCTCATAGGCAAGACAGTAGAAGTGTACGTTGACAACATCTTGGTGAAAACAGCAAAGCTGAACAGGCTAATAGACGACCTCCAAGCTGTCTTCAAATCACTAAGAAAATTCAAAATGAGGCTCAACCCACTCAAGTGCGCATTTGCCATGGAAGCAGGGAAATTCTTAGGATTCATGATAACACAAAGAGGCGTAGAGGCCAACCCAGACAAATGTGAAGCCGTCTTCAAAATGACAAGCCCTGGGTGTGTCAAAGACGTGCAGCGACTCACCGGGAAACTCACAACTCTATCCTGGTTCCTCGGTGCCTCGGCAGAAAGAGCCATCCCATTTTTCAACCTAATGAAGAAAGGAATCGCCTTCTAGTGGACCTCGACATGCGAAGAAGCGTTCATCCACTTCTAAAAGATACTCTCAGAACCTCCCGTACTCAGCAAACCTAGAGAAGGGGAGCCCCTGTACTTATACCTAGCTGTGACCACACAAGCCATGGCAGCAGTCCTTGTCCGAGAAGAAGACAAGACTCAGCGCCCAATATACTTTATCAGCAAAGTACTCCAAGGAGCGGAGTTGAAGTACACTAAGTTGGAAAAGTTGGCTTACGCCTTACTGACCTCATCTAGAAGACTAAAACAGTACTTCCAAGGGCACGTGATCATCCAAAGAACCGACCAAGCCATTCGGCAAGTCTTACAGAAATCCGACCTCACAGAAAGAATGATGGCATGGGTAATAGAGCTGTCCCAATACGACTTGCAATACGAACCTAGGCAGGTAATTAAAGCCTAAGCCAAGGCAGATTTTCTGGTAGAGGTCACAGGGGAGGCTCCCGATGTACCGAACACACGAGGGAAACTCCACATTGACGGAACGTCTAACCAAACGTTTAGAGGGGCCGGGATCATTCTCGAGAACTCGGCAGGAGTAGCTTATGAACAATCGATCAAGTTCGACTTTCCAGTCTCCAACAACCAGGCAGAGTACGAGGCCCTGATAGGAGGGTTAATATTAGCCAAAGAGGTCGGAGCATCAAGGGTGGAAGTTAGTAGCGACTCCCAGATCGTCACCTCTCAGATAAATGGCAGCTACCAAGCCAAGGACGCACTACTACAAAAATACCTGGAAAAGGTAAAGGAGCTATGCAAAAGCTTTGAGGAAGTCATAATTCAGCATGTCCTTAGAGAAAGAAACGCCCAAGCCGACCTCCTCTCCAAGCTGGAAAGCACCAAACCTGGGACGGGAAACAGATCCTTAATCCAAGGGCTAGCAACTGAACCTGCAATCATCATGTGCGCAACCCATATACCGAACCCCTCCTCTTGGATAGATCCTATCCTCCGATACTTGGAGCATGGCGAAACTCCCGAGAATGAGAAAGAAGCACAAACCAACAGAAGGGAAGCCTCCAAATATGTGATCATATAAGGACAGCTGCACAAACGAGGACTCCGCTAACCCCTACTCAAATGCCTACGCCCCGACCAAACGGACTACGTCCTAAAAGAAGTCCATGAGGGCTGTTGTGATTACCACATCGGGAGATGATCGCTGGCAAGAAAGATGATCCGAGCAGGATATTACTGGCCCACAATGATGTCGGATGCCCAGGAGTTCGTCAAAAAATGCAAAAAATATCAATAAAATGCCAACTTCCACAAAGCTCCACCCGAAGAACTCAGCCTGATGATGGCCCCCCGACCTTTCACCCAATGGGGAGTCGACCTCTTAGTGCCATTCCCACCTGGGCCTGGGCAAGTGAAATACTTGATAGTAGCCATAGACTACTACACCAAATGGATAGAAGCGGAACCACTAGCTAGCATATCTTCAGCGAATTGCCAAAAATTCATACGGAGGCAAGTGGTCACCAGGTTTGGAATCCCAGAAACCGTCATATCGAACAATGGGACACAATTCGCCGACAAGAAGTTCAAGGGATTCCTAGCAGGACTGGGAATCAAGCAAAAGTTCTCGTCAGTCGAACACCCCCAAACCAACGGCCAGGTAGAGGCAGCCAACAAAGTCATCTTAAAAGGACTAAAGAAGCGACTTGAGGGAAGAAGGGCTCATGGGCAAACGAGCTAGCTTCAGTCCTACGGTTTTACAGGACCACCCCCCCAATCATCTACCGACGAAGCCCCCTTCTGACTCACATACGGGGTCGACACAGTCATCCCAATCGAAGTCGGGGAACCGAGTCCAAGGTTACTCCTTGATGAGCGGATATTTTATACGCTTTTTGGGGTTAATTTCATATAGTTTTTAGTATGTTTTAGTTAGTTTTTAGTTTATTTTCATTAGTTTCTAGGAAAAATTCATATTTCTGGACTTTACTACAAGTTTGTGTGTTTTTCTATAATTTTAGGTAATTTCTGGCTGAAATTGAGGGAGCTGAGCAAAAATCTTATTCAGGCTGAAAAAGGACTGCTGATGCTGTTGAATCCTGACCTCTCTGCACTCGGAATGGAATTTCTGGAGCTACAGAAGTCCAATTGACGCGCTTCCAACTGCTTTGGAAAGTAGACATCCAGGGCTTTCCAACAATATATAATAGTTCATACTTTGCTCAAGGATATATGACGTAAACTGGCGTTCAACACCAGTTCCATGTTGCAGTCTGGCATCCAGCGCCAGAAACACGTTACAAGTTGGAGTTCAACGCCAGAAACAGGTTACAGCCTGGAGTTGAACGCCCAAAACAGCCCAAGCACGTGAGAAGCTTTAGTCTCAGCCCCAGCGCACACCAAGTGGGCCCCAGAAGTAGATTTCTGCACTATCTATCATAGTTTACTCATTTTCTGTAAACCTAGGTTACTAGTTTAGTATTTAAACAACTTTTAGAGATTTATTTTGTATCTCATGACATTTTTAGATCTGAATTTTGTACTCTTTGACAGCATGAGTTTCTAAACTCCATTGTTGGGGGTGAGGAGCTCTGCTGTGTCTCGATGAATTAATGTAAGTGTTTCTATTTTCTATTCAAACATGCGTGTTCCTATCTAAGATATCCATTCGCACTTCAACATGAATGTGATGAACGTGACAATCATCATTATTCCCCCACGAATGCGTGCCTGACAACCACTCCCGTTCACCGTAGAATGAATGAATATCTCTTGGATCTCTTAATCAGAATCTTCGTGGTATAAGCTAGATTGATGGCAGCATTCAAGAGAATCCGGAAAGTCTAAACCTTGTCTGTGGTATTCCGAGTAGGATTCAAGGATTGAATGACTGTGACGAGCTTCAAACTTGCGAGTGCTGGGCGTAGTGACAGACGCAAAAGGATAGTAAATCTTATTCCGGTACGATTGAGAACCTGCAGATGATTAGTCGTGCGGTGACAGCGCACCTGGACCCTTTTCACTGGAAGGATGGATGGTAGCCATTGACAACGGTGATCCACCAACACACAGCTTGCCATAGGAGGACTTGCGTGCGTGAATCAGAAAACAGAGGAAAGCAGAATTTCAGAAGACAAAGCATCTCCAAAACTCCAACATATTCTCCATCATTGCACAATAAGTATTTATATTTATGCCCTCTCATTTTTTACAATTGAACTTGAAAAACACTGTTGTTGGCATCCTGACTAAGAATAATAAGATAACCATAGCTTGCTTCAAACCAACAATCTCCGTGGGATTCGACCCTTACTCACGTAAGGTATTACTTGGACGACCCAGTGCACTTGCTGGTTAGTTGTGCGAAGTTGTAAGAGAGTAATGTGAACATTGACATTACAATTTCGTGCACCAAGTTTTTGGCGCCGTTGCCGAGGATTGTTTGAGTTTGAACAACTGACGGTGAATCTTGTTGCTTAGATTAGGAAAATTTTGTCTTTTGGGTCAGAGTTTTTTATATTCTTTTCAAAAAAAATTATAATATTTTTTTCTTAGTTATCAAAAATACTTTTTCAAAACAAGTGTTACATTTACTGCCCAATTGGCTAGAGTGTTGGTCTGTGTTCTTGGTAATTGGGTACATTCTTTTTAAAATTCTTTTTCAAAAAATAATTTTTACATTAAATCTTGTGCCAAACTTTAAGTTTGGTGTTTTCTTGTTAATTTTTCTTTGGTTTTCGAAAATCTTATTTTGGTTTTCTAAAAATTTTAAGTTTGGTGTTCTTTCTTCATGTTCTTGTGTTCTTGTGAGTCTTCAAAGTGTTCTTAAGTTTTCCTTGTGTCTTGATCTTAAAATTTTTAAGTTTGGTGTTCCTTGGTGTTTTTCCTCCAAAATTTTCGAAAACAAGGAGCATTAGATCTAAAAATTTTTAAATCTTGTGCTATCTTATTGTTTTTCTCTCTCCTCTTTAAATTCAAAAATATTTTTTCTCTCTATTTTAAAGCAAATTTTCGAAATTTACCTTTAAAATTTAGATTTTTATTTCAAAATTAAAACTTTTTTCAAAAAAAAAAAATTTTTCATATCTTTTTCAAAACTTCCTAATTACTTTCTCTCTCCTCATTTTTTTGAAAATCTTCACCTATTTTTATTTATTTTATTTTAATTTATTTTGTTTTCAAAATAAATAAATAATTAAGTAAATAAAAATATTTCTTCTCTATTTTACATCATCTCCCTTTCTCCATCATGGATCTAAGCGGAAATGAACAGTCCAGAAGGACTCTGGGGTCATATGCTAACCCCTCTACTGCTTCATATGGGAGTAGTATCTGCATACCCTCCATTGGAATCAGTATCTTTGAGTTGAATCCTCAGCTCATTATCATGGTGCAGCAAAGCTGCCAGTATTCTGGTCTCCCACAGGAAGAACCTACAGAGTTTCTGGTACAATTTTTACAAATTGCTGACACAGTACATGATAAGGAAGTAGATCAGGATGTCTACAGATTATTACTATTCCCATTTGCTGTAAAAGACCAAGCTAAGAGGTGGTTAAATAAACAACCTAAGGCTAGCATAAAGACATGAAAACAACTGACAGAAAAATTCCTGAATCAATACTTTCCTCCAAAACGGATGACATAGCTAAGGCTGGACATCCAAGGCTTTAAACAAGGAGATAATGAATCTCTTTATGATGCTTGGGAGAGATACAGAGAGATGCTAAGAAAATGCCCCTCTGAAATGTTTTCAGAGTGGGTTCAGTTAGACATCTTCTATTATGGGCTTACAGAAAGAGCTCAGATCTCTCTAGATTACTCAGCTGGTGGATCTATCCACATGAGAAAGACAATTGAAGAAGCTCAAGAGCTCATTGATACAATTGCGAGAAATCAGCATCTGTACCTAAGCAGTGACCCTTCCATGAAAGAAGAGGCTAAAACAGTAACTACTGAACCCAGTTCTACTGAACAAGCTACTGAATTCAATCAGCAATTGGACTTTCTAACACAGCAGTTAGCCGAATTCAAAGATAGACTACAAGAGACAAGGATGCATAATATAAATATGGAAGAACAATTGAAGCAAACAAAATAGCAGCTGTCAAAACAAATAACAGAAGAATGCCAAGCAGTTCAATTAAGAAGTGGAAAAACATTAAATACCCCATCTCAAGGCAGCAGGAAGCCAAGAAATGAGCAAACCACCCAAAATCCATCTGAGAACAGTAAGAGCCCAGAAAAAAATAATTCTGGTGTTAAAACGCCAGAGATTGGGTGGAAGGCTAGCGCTGAACGCCCAGACCATGCTCAGGACTGGCGTTCAACGCCAGAAACAAGCAAGGAACTGGCGTTGAACGCCCAAAAGAAGCACAGTTCTGGCGTTCAGACGCCAAGAGCAAATGAGGAGTTGGCGTCTAACGTCACTCCAGCTTCTAACTCTGGCACTCAATTGTCGGAGAGGGATCAGACACACACAAGTGCTGATGACAACCCATCTAAAAAGGCTTCTTCAACCACTTCTGTAGGAAATAAATCTACAGCAACCAAGGTTGAGGAATATAAAGCCAAGATACCTTATCCTCAAAAACTCCGCCAAGAGGAGCAGGATAAGTAATTTGCTCGCTTTGCAGATTATCTCAGGACTCTTGAAATAAAGATTCTGTTTGCAGAAGCACTTGAGCAAATACCTTCTTACGCCAAGTTCATGAAAGAGATCTTGAGTCATAAGAAGGATTGAAGAGAAACTGAAAGAGTTCTCCTCACTGAAGAATGCAGTGCAGTCATTCTGAAAAGCTTTTCTGAAAAGCTTAAAGATCCCGGAAGCTTTCTGATACCATGCACATTAGAGGGAAATTGCACCAGGACAGCTTTATGCGATCTTGGGGCAAGCATCAACCTGATACCTGCATCCACCATCAGAACGCTTGGTTTAACTGAAGAAGTTAAACCAACCCGGATATGTCTCCAACTTGATGATGGCTCCATTAAATATCCATCAGGCGTGATTGAGGACATGATTATCAGGGTTGGGCCATTCGCCTTTCCCACCGACTTTGTTGTGCTGGAAATGGAGGAGCACAAGAGTGCTACTCTCATTCTAGGAAGACCTTTCCTAGCAACTGGACGAACTCTCATTGATGTCCAAAAGGGGGAAGTCACCCTGAGAGTCAATGAGGATGAGTTTAAATTGAATGCTGTCAATGCCATGCAGCATCCAGACACACCAAAAGACTGCATGAAAGTTGATCTTATTGACTCTGGTGGAGGAGATCAACATGGCTGAGAGTCTCGAATCAGAGCTGGAAGACATCTTTAAAGATATTCCGCCTGATCTAGAGGATTCAGAGGAATTGAAAGAGCCTCTGAAATTTCCTCAGGGAGAGGAAAAACCTCCTAAACCCGAGCTCAAACCATTACCACCATCCCTGAAATATGCATTTCTGGGAGAAGGTGATACTTTTCCAGTGATCATAAGCTCTGCTTTAAATCCACCGGAAGAGGAAGCACTAATCCAAGTGCTAAGGACACACAAGGCAGCTCTTGGGTGGTCCATAAGTGACCTTAGGGGCATAAGCCCAGCTAGATGCATGCACAAAATCCTATTGGAGGATGATGCTAAGCCAGTGGTTCAACCACAGAGGCGGCTAAATCCAGCCATGAAGGAAGTGGTGCAGAAAGAGGTCACTAAATTACTAGAGGCTGGGATTATTTATCCTATTTCTGATAGCCCCTGGGTGAGTCCTGTTCAAGTTGTCCCTAAAAAGGGAGGCATGACAGTGATTCATAATGAAAAAAATGAACTGGTTCCTACAAGAACAGTTATAGGGTGGCGCATGTGTATTGATTACAGAAGGCTCAATACAGCCACCAGAAAGGATCATTTTCCTTTACCATTCATAGACCAGATGCTAGAAAGACTAGCAGGTCATAATTACTACTGCTTTTTGGATGGCTATTCAGGCTACAACCAAATTGCAGTAGATCCCCAGGATCAAGAGAAAATAGCATTCACATGTCCATCTGGAGTATTTGCTTACAGAAGGATGCCTTTTGGGCTGTGTAATGCGCCTGCAACCTTTCAGAGATGCATGCTCTCTATTTTCTCTGATATGGTGGAAAATTTTCTGGAAGTCTTCATGGATGACTTCTCAGTATATGGAGACTCATTCAGCTCCTGTCTTGATTACCTGACACTGGTTTTGAAAAGATGCCAAGAGACCAACCTGGTTTTAAACTGGGAAAAATGTCACTTTATGGTGACTGAAGGGATTGTCCTTGGGCATAAAATTTCAAACAAGGGAATAGAGGTGGATCAAGCTAAAATAGAGGTAATTGAAAAATTACCACCACCTGCCAATGTTAAGGCAATCAGAAGCTTTCTAGGGCATGCAGGATTCTATAGGAGGTTTATAAAGGATTTTTCAAAAAATGCAAAACCTCTAAGCAACCTGCTAGCTGCCGACATGCCATTTGTGTTTGACACAGAGTGCCTGCAGGCGTTTGAAACTCTGAAAGCTAAACTGGTCACAGCACCAGTTATCTCTGCACCAGACTGGACATTACCATTCGAATTAATGTGTGATGCCAGTGATCACGCCATTGGTGCAGTGCTGGGACAGAGGCATGACAAGCTTCTGCATGTCATTTATTACGCTAGCCGTGTTCTGAATGATGCCCAGAAAAATTACACAACCACAAAAAAAAAGAATTGCTTGCAGTGGTTTATGCCATTGATAAGTTTAGATCATACTTAGTAGGATCAAAGGTGATTGTGTACACAGATCATGCTGCTCTTAAATATCTACTCACAAAGTAGGATTCAAAACCCAGACTCATAAGATGGGTGTTACTTCTGCAAGAGTTTGATATAGAAATAAGAGACAGAAAAGGGACAGAAAACCAAGTGGCTGACCATCTGTCCCGGATAGAACCAGTGGAAGGGGCGTCCTCCCCCTCTATTGAGATCTCTGAAACCTTTCCGGATGAGCATTTGTTCGCCATTCAGGAATTACCATGGTTTACAGACATTGCAAACTACAAAGCTGCAAGGTTCATTCCCAAGGAGTACAACAGGCAACAAAAGAAAAAATTAATTACTAATGCAAAGTACTACTTGTGGGATGAAAAAAACCCTATCTCTTTAAGAGATGTGCAGACGGAATAATCCGTAGGTGTGTGCCTAAGGAAGAAGCACAAAGGATCCTATGGCATTGCCATGGATCACAATATGGAGATCATTTCGGAGGTGAGCGAACAGCCACCAAGGTCCTCTAATGTGGTTTCTACTGGCCTACACTCTATAGAGATTCCCGAGAGTTTGTACGTAACTGTGACAGTTGCCAGAGAGCTAGTAATTTACCTCTCAGTTACGCCACAACAAGAAATCTTGGAGATTGAGTTGTTTGATGTATGGGGAATTGATTTCATGGGGCCTTTCCCACCATCATACTCAAACACTTATATTCTGGTGGCAGTTGACTATGTATCAAAATGGGTAGAGGCCATTGCCACACCCACCAATGATACTAAAAATGTACTAAAGTTCCTCTAGAAACATATATTCAGCAGATTTGGTGTCCCTAGGGTACTAATCAGTGATGGGGGCACTCACTTCTGCAACAAACAGCTTTACTCTGCCATGGTCCGGTATGGGATTCGCCATAAGGTGGCAACTCCATATCATCCGCAGATAAATGGACAACCTGAAGTTTCTAACAGAGAACTAAAAAGAATCCTAGAACGGACTGTGAGTACCCATAGAAAGGATTGGGCACGAAGCTTGGATGATGCTCTGTGGGCTTACAAAATAGCATTCAAGACTCCTATATGGACCTCTCCATACCAACTTGTGTATGGTAAGGCATGCCACCTGCCCATGGAACTGGAACATAAAGCCTACTGGGCAACCAAATTCCTAAACTTTGATGCCAAATTAGCTGGAGAAATAAGATTGCTCCAGCTGAATGAGCTAGAGGAATTCAGATTCACTGCTTTCGAAAATGCCAAGATTTATAAAGAAAAATCAAAAAGGTGGCATGACAGAAAGTTGTCATCTAGAATCTTTGAACCAGGACAAAAGGTTCTGTTGTTTAACTCTAGGCTCAGGCTATTCCTCGGGAAACTGAAGTCCCGGTGGAGGGGACCATATGTGATTACAAGTGTATCACCATATGGTTATGTGGAGCTTCAAGATATTAATTCTGATAAGAAGTTCATTGTTAATGGACAGAGAATCAAGCACTATCTTGAAGGCAATGTTGAGCAAGAGTGCTCAAGGCTGAGGCTAGAGTAAAAACTCAGTAAGGTCCAGCTAAAGACAATAAAGAAGCGCTTGCTGGGAGGCAACCCAGCCATGGGGCATCACTTCCTCTAAGCATTTTACCCTATTCTTGATTTTATTTGTTTATATAAAGTTCATTGATACTAAGGTAAAGAGGCAATTGTATAAGTTTACAGGGTTACAGAAGAATTTTGCACACAAAACAGAGAAAAAGAGCTCACTGGCAAGAAAACGCCAGTAAAAGTCTGTTTTGGGCGTTCAACGCCCAAAAGAAGCATCCACTGGGCGTTGAACGTCAGTAAGGATAGCCATCTGGGCGTTAAACGCCAGAAAGAAGCATCTTCTGGGCGTTTAACGCCAGATTTACAGCGTCCTGGGCGTTCAGAAAAATGCCCAGTGACAAAGGAGTTCCTGGCGTTCAACGCTAGAAAGAAGCAACAGCTGGGCGTTGAACGCCCAGGAGAAGCAGCAGTTGGGTGTTGAACGCCCAAAACATGCAGCGTTTGGGCGTTCAAACGCCAGGATGGTGGGGAGGAGGTAAATTCGTTTTTTTTTCATATTTTTCATTTTAATCTTAATTTTCATGTTTCAATTCATGATTTCTTGCATAAACATGTTACAAACTCTGATTTCTAAAATCCCTAATTTCTAAAAACCCTACTTTAAAAAAATATCAAATGTATCTTAATCCATAAGCACAAATCCTTCTTTTCAATCCAATTCAACTTTTTTTCAAATTTTCAAAATAAATCTATCTCTTTTCATTCAAAAATCTTTTCAACTAATCAATATCTTTTTCAAATCTCGATATTATCTTTTTCAAAAATCCAAATTTATCTTTTTCAAATATCTTTCATATCTTTTCAATTTTAAATTATATCTTTTCTTATCATACTTATCTCTTTTTAAATCATATCTTCTATCTTATCTTTCTCCCTATTTTTGAAAATCCACCCCCCTCCCTTTTAAAAACACATTCGGCCTCCTTCCTCTCATCCACCATTCAACACTAGCTCTCCTTCTATCCCTCTCTTTTCTTTTCTTTTGCTTGAGGACAAGCAATCCTCTAAGTTTGGTGTGTTTATCCGTGATCACTAAACCATACCCACTAAGATCATGGCTCCTAAAGGAAAACAACCCACTCCAAGAGGCAAGAAAGAGAGTGTTCCAAAACCACTTTGGAATCAAGGGAGGTTCTTAACCAAAGAACATTCAGACTATTACTACAAAATAATGGTTCTAAGATCTGTGATCCCGGAAGTCAAGTTCGATCTGAAAGAAGATGAATATCCGGAGATCCAAGAGCAGATTCGAAACAGGAACTGGGAAGTCCTAGCTAATCCTGAAACGAAAGTGGGAAGGAATATGGTTCAAGAATTCTATGCTAATCTGTGGCAAACAGATAGGCAGAGAATATCTGGAGCTGCCCTCTATGACTATAGGACTGTGGTCAGAGGAAAGATTGTTCACATCCACCCTGACAAAATCAGGGAGATCTTTAAGCTACCTCAGCTAAAAGATGACACAGACTCCTTCAATAGGAGAATGATGAGAACAAACAAGGGCCTGGATAAGATTCTAGAGGATATATGCATCTCTGGAGCCAGGTGGACCACCAGCACGAAGGGTGCCCCAAATCAACTCAAGAGAGAAGATCTCAAACCAGTCGCCAGAGGATGGCTGGACTTCATTGGGCGTTCTATATTGCCCACCAGCAACCGTTCTGAAGTCAATATTAGAAGAGCAGTGATGATCCATTGCATTATGTTGGGAAAAGAAGTAGAAGTTCATCAACTGATCCCATCTGAATTCTACATACTTGCCAACAAGAACTCCAAAGATGCCAGGTTGGCTTATCCAAGCCTAATCTCTATGCTCTGCAAAGATGCTGGAGTAAAGATGGGAATAACAGAGTATATCTCAGTGGAGCAACCAATCACTAAAATCACAATGGAAAAACAACAAATGCAGGATGACCCCATCAAGAGGAGGGCGCAAGAATTCCTACCAGAACTCCCTCAATTTGAATACTGGGAGCATCTTGAGGCATCTGTCACTAAGTTGCAAGAAACCATGGACCAATTGAAGGAAGAACAGCAAAATCAAAACAGCATGCTTTGCAAACTGCTCAGAGAACAAGAGGTGCAAGGGCGTGAATTAAGAGAACTAAAGCGTCAGAAACTATCTCTTGAAGGGCCAAGCACCCCACAGACTAAAGAGGCATCCGCTTCCCAAAGTCAAGGTTGTTGAGTTCTGATCTTAACCTTAACCCTGTGATAATTTTTTTTCTATTATTTGAGTTTCACCTTAGGAGTCATATAACGGTAATTAGTATTTATATTTTGATTTTATCCCCAATTAAGCTATAATTTATTTTTCTCATCATCATTAAACATGAATAAAATAGAAGATTTTCTTTAGAACAAGGAGGCAATAATTTTTGAGTTTTTAATAAAACAAATTCTAATTGTTTACATGTGGTGGCAATGCTTTCTGCCTTCTGAATGAATGCTTGAACAGTGCATATGTCTTTGGAATTTGATGTTCTTGAATGTTAAATATGTTGGCTCTTGAAAGAATGATAAACATGAGACATGTTATTGGTAATCTGAAAAATCATAAAAATGATTCTTAAAGTAAGAAAAAGCAGTGAATACAAAGCTTGCAAAAAAAAAAAGCAAGCAGAAAAAGCCAATAACCCTTAAAACCAAAAGGCAAAGGTAATAAAAAGGATCCTAGGCTTTGAGTATCAGTGGATGGGAGGGCCTAAGGAAATCAAATTCTGGTCTAAGCGGCTAAACCAAGCTGTCCCTAACCATGTGCTTGTGGCGTGAAGGTGTCAAGTGAAAACTTGAGACTGAGCAGTTAAAGTCAAGGTCCAAAGCAAAGAGAAGAGTGTGCTTAAGAACCCTGGACACCTCTAATTGGGGGCTTTAGCAAAGCTGAGTCACAATCTAAAAAGGTTCACCCAATTATGTGTCTGTGGCATTTATGTATCCGGTGGTAATACTGGAAAACAAAGTGCTTAGGGCCACGGCCAAGACTCATAAAAGTAGCTGTGTTCAAGAATCAACATACTGAACTAGGAGAATCAATAACACTATCTGAATTTTAAGTTCCTATAGATGCCAATCATTCTGAGCTTCAATGGATAAAGTGAGATGCCAAAACTGTTCGGAAGCAAAAAGCTACTAGCCCCACTCATTTAATTAGAATCTGAGCTTCACTCAAAAACTCTGAGATATTATTGTTTCTTGACTCATTTGTGTTCTATATTATTTATCTAGTTGCTTGAGGACAAGCAACAGTTTAAGTTTGGTGTTGTGATGAGCGGATATTTTATACGCTTTTTGGGGTTAATTTCATATAGTTTTTAGTATGTTTTAGTTAGTTTTTAGTTTATTTTCATTAGTTTCTAGGCAAAATTCATATTTCTGGACTTTACTATGAGTTTGTGTATTTTTCTATAATTTCAGGTAATTTCTGGCTGAAATTGAGGGAGCTGAGCAAAAATCTGATTCAGGCTGAAAAAGGACTGCTGATGTTGTTGAATCCTGACCTCTCTGCACTCGGAATGGAATTTCTGGAGCTACAGGAGTCCAATTGACGCGCTTCCAATTGCGTTGGAAAGTAAACATCCAGGGCTTTCCTGCAATATATAATAGTTTATACTTTGCTCAAGGATAGATGACGTAAACTGGCGTTCAATGCCAGTTCCATGTTGCAGTCTGGCGTCCAGCGCCAGAAACACGTTACAAGTTGGAGTTCAACGCCAGAAATAGGTTACAGCCTGGCGTTGAACACCCAAAACAGCCCAGGCACGTGAGAAGCTTTAGTCTCAGCCCCAGCACACACCAAGTGGGCCCTAGAAGTAGATTTCTGCACTATCTATCAAAGTTTACTCATTTTCTGTAAACCTAGGTTACTAGTTTAGTATTTAAATAACTTTTAGAGATTTATTTTGTATCTCATGACATTTTTAGATCTGAATTTTGTACTCTTTGACAGCATGAGTTTCTAAACTCCATTGTTGGGGGTGAGGAGCTCTGCTGTGTCTCGATGAATTAATGTAAGTGTTTCTGTTTTTTATTCAAACATGCGTGTTCCTATCTAAGATATCTATTCGCACTTCAATATGAATGTGATGAACGTGACAATCATCATTATTCCCCCACAAACGCGTGCCTGACAACCACTCCCGTTCACCGTAGAATGAATGAATATCTCTTGGATCTCTTAATCAGAATCTTCGTGGTATAAGCTAGATTGATGGCAGCATTCAAGAGAATCCAGAAAGTCTAAACCTTGTCTGTGGTATTCCGAGTAGGATTCAGGGATTGAATGACTGTGACGAGCTTCAAACTTGCGAGTGCTGGGCGTAGTGACAGACGCAAAAGGATAGTAAATCTTATTCCGGTACGATTGAGAACCTGCAGATGATTAGCCGTGCGGTGACAGCGCACCTGGACCCTTTTCACTGGAAGGATGGATGGTAGCCATTGACAACGGTGATCCACCAACACACAGCTTGCCATAGGAGGACTTGCGTGCGTGAATCAGAAAACAGAGGAAAGCAGAATTTCAGAAGACAAAGCATCTCAAAAACTCCAACATATTCTCCATCATTGCACAATAAGTATTTATATTTATGCCCTCTCATTTTTTACAATTGAACTTGAAAAACACTGTTGTTGGCATCCTGACTAAGAATAATAAGATAACCATAGCTTGCTTCAAACCAACAATCTCCGTGGGATTCGACCTTACTCACGTAAGGTATTACTTGGACGACCCAGTGCACTTGCTGGTTAGTTGTGCGAAGTTGTAAGAGAGTAATGTGAACATTGACATTACAATTTCGTGCACCACTCCTCAGAGGAGGAAATGAAGCAATTGAAAAAGATCTGGTCGATAAGACAAGGCAAATGGCGCATCTAACAGAAACAGCAATTAAGCAAAGGATAGCCCTAAGGTACAATGGTAAAGTGCTAAGAAGAAGTCTGGAAGAAGGTGACTTTGTCTTACGATGCAACGACATAGAGCTACCAACCCCAAGAGAAGGCAAGTTGGCCGCAAACTGGGAAGGCCCTTACAGGGTAAAAGAGAACCTCATCAAAGAAGGCTACAAGTTGGAGAAGTTGGATGGAAGCGAGGTACCGAGAATATGGAACATGGCAAACCTGAAGAGGTTCTACTCATAAGAAGAAGCAACCACACGATCTGACGACCTTGCTCCCTCCACTTTAATTTCCTTTGCATTCCTTTTTCACTATCTTTCACTTAATTATGTATTACATCACTTCTTTGCTTTAAAAGTTCTACAATGCATATATAATAGGTTTGTCTTTTTTCAAGATTCACGTCAAAACAACAAAACAACAAAAAATAATGAACGATCGACCTAACGGAAATCCGGGACTAATCACCCCGGGAACCAAAGGGACCCAAAGCAAAAACGGCTCAAAGCGACAAGCAACAAAAATGGTAAATACCATAAAAACGGTAAATCAAAAGGCCGCGACGGCCCGGATAAGCAAAAAATAAATAATAATAAAAGCAAAGCCACGAAGGCCCGAGCAAGAAAACAACAAATAGAAAACGGCATGATCAAGATAAAGTGCCAAAGTGTTCGTTACAACTAAAAGGCACCTTAAACATGCCTAAAGATAAAAATAAATTACAAAAGGCAAAAAGTGCAAAAGCTAAAAGAAGTATCCATCTCAAGACTTAAGGATATCAACAATCTTCCCGTCCTCAACTGTCTTGAGAGCTCCAACCTGGGAAAGATCGAGATCGGGAGCCAGTACGACCACCTGAAGCTTAATCCCCTCCTCAGTCAGCTTCACGGCCTCCCGGGTCCCCTTTGCAAGCTCCTTATTTTTTTTTCTTCAAAGCAGCCATCTCCTGACGAGCAGCCGCTGCCAAGCTCTCCGCCAACTTCAGATTTTCCTCTAAATCATTGGCCTTCTTCTCCACAGCAGCAGTCTCACCACGAGAAGTATTCAAATCTTTCATCAAGGCGAGGTCCCGATCTACCAGCCTGTTGATCTCTTTGGCATCCTCCTCAGCGTTCTTCTCCTGCTCAGACAACTTTGTCTTCAGAGACTCCTCCCGAGATCTTGAATTTGTCAGGTCTTTCTAGGAGTTCCGAAGCTTCCCTTCTAAAACATGACAATTTCCCAGGATAGGCTCCACCTTCTTGGCAATAGCAGCAGCTCGAAGAAGACTGCGATAAATCCACCTCGCCTGCCCAGAGAGGTTGGTATCCCGGAAAAACTCTTCGGTGCCAGGAAGCAACTGGGATTCGATGAAACCCCCAGCATCAAAGTTATTTTCTATCATAGAGAGGGCCTTCCCGGAGTCCTGCTTCCTCTTCTTCGGGTTGTCAACGACCTTCAAGTCGTCGTCGCCAAACCCTAGATCCTCCTCAAAGGGAACCTCCGCCTCCACACTTGGGTTCCCCGAGGTATTTATAGGAGGGGCTTCAACCTTATCCGACTGACCTTCGTCAGCCCCGTCGACCCGACCACTACCTTCCCCGGCATCCTCCTTGTCCTGACTCGCCGAAGAAGTCGCCGAAGAGTCGTCACCACCCTCATCACCCCCTTGGATGAGGTTCATCAAGTCAGCCAAGGTTTTCTTCCCGCCAACCATGGAAAGTGCAAGAAAATAGGCAAAGGTGTGAGCAATAGAAGAGCAAACACTAAAAATACAAAAAAGTAAAGAACTCACCAACATACGACCGACCGGCCTCCCGGTCCCCCATAACCATACAAGGGTTAAGATTTTTCTCGCCGAAAATGGCCAACAAAATGTCGGCGATGTTACGATCCTCCGGGCTCAGCCAATCATAGGATATTTTTATCAGATAATCGGATCCCGCCCCGAAGCTCCAGTAAGTCGGGATCCGCCTTTCCCCCTCGACAGTAAGCCTGAAGGGTTGATGACCCTCAATTGGCCTAACCTTGAACGTAGACTTAAAACAGTGGAAGGAGTCCTTAAAAAGGCCAAAGATCCGACGACCTTGTTGGGCCTTGAAGGACATATACCCCTTCTTCGCCTTCCCCTGCCGAGAAGGGTTCGTTAGAAGGAAAAGGTAGAGGAAAACGTTCACGGAGGTCGGAAGCTCCAGGTATTCACAAACCATCTCGAAGCATCGGATGGCAGCCCAGCTGTTCGGGTGCAGTTGCGACGGAGCAACGTCACAACGGTTCAACAAACCCATGACAAAGGGGGAAAAGGGTAAACGAACCCCCAAGTTCTGAACATGGGTTCGTAAACCCATAACCAGTCAACAACTCGTGGAGCCGCCAGGTTCTTTTGGCAAACACGCTCCCGATCAGCGGGAATATAAACTTGATAAAACGCTTCCTCGGGACCACCCCCACACAATAGCCCAGCCTGGCGCAAATCCTGGAGGCCCTCCTTCGTGACCTTGGAAGGGGTGTCCTTCACGTCGGAAGAAACCCAAGCATAATGATCAACGAAGTCAGCTAGCGGTCACTGAGCCTGATTCGGAAGAACGAGGCACTCGGCCATACCTTCAATAGGGCACCACTTAGTCAGAACGGGACGTCGGAAATCCTTAAAGCAGTAAAAACAAAACTACAACTCCCAAAATCACCCCCTAAGTACCCTTAAACTAACCCAGAACTCAAGCAAAATCTTAGGAAAATCCAATGGCGCCCCTCTAGAAAAAGAAGCAAGCAAAAACCAGGCATGCATACGAAAATACACAAGAAAATACCAAAATAAAAACTGCGAAGCAACATACCAGGAAAAATGCAGAATCCGCAAAGTTGAAGGAAGAAAGGGAAGAAGGAACATTGGAAGCAGATCGAAGTAGCAGCAAAGCAGGGAAGAAGATGGAAGCGACAGCAGTACGAAAGAATAGAAGAAGAGGGAGAATGAATTTATGAGGGGGTTGCAAGACAAAAATAGGGAAAAAAGCGTAACCGCCGAGGAAGAGCGCCAAAAGGCAGGGGCATAATCGTCGTTTCATGCAAAATTCAAATCATGAAATGATGGGATTTAATGCCCCACACAGAAGCCAAGGAGGCAGCGTCAGAGACGAGATAACCATGCGTGAGAAGAAGAACACATCCCGTCTCGGCGAGTAGGACAAACGCGCCTAGCCACAAGCTCCAAACCTCAAGGCTAGCACTTTGGGGGCACTGTTACGGACCATTACAAGTCCAGCCCAGTTAGCCGTCGGGTCGGGGCACCACCCCTGACCCAGGCCCAAACTATCCCTCACAAGGAGAATCCAACGGGTCAGTTCCTAACACCCGACCCGGTTGACGCCCGACTTTACCATCTGCACGACCCAGTGCACCACGCCTAGCAAAACGGTCAGGACGGTCTCCTCGGAGCAACACCCGAGGCCCCGACCCGAAGTCCGAAACGACCTCCCCCCCCCCTCCCCACGTGGACAGAGACAGCTCACAAGCACCCTGGCCAGTGGGCTAGGTCATTTATGGGCCCGCCCAGCACAGTATATAAGGAGAGAGGTCAGCACTCCCCACGAGGTACACATCACCTTACCTAATTTGGCTATCATTTCGTACGGACACTGACTTGATCGTCGGAGTGTCCTTGCAGGTGGCCACCCCCCTCTCTTCCATTCTACCACCGATTTCGCCAGTCTTCAACTCCAGACCAGGAACCCGCTCCAAGCCACTTCAGGGTCTCGCCCGCTCATCCCTTCACCATCACCCGACCCATCGAGCACCCGAGATCATCTGGTGACGAACAAATCATTATATATTTTCCTAACAACATTACCTAACAAACCATGAGCAATTTTGAATTACAGTCATCAACAATGAAAAATTAAACATCTATAAGACATGTGGCCTAGTGCATGACGCTCTGGGTTTGAGCATAGTAGATATATAAAACCTTATCCATAAAATTGGGGAGGTTTTTTATGTTATTTGTACCCTTGTCCATGTCAGAAGGCAGTAAGACACAGGCATCAGAATAGAAATATCCAAACACAAAGATTAAACAACAACATTTTATTAAAACTATATTGAAAACTGCAGTCTCACAAACTCTTTAATCATACTAATCCACCCAATTAAATGCATGAAAGAAGGACAGGTAATCACAAATTGGTCAAATACACAAATCATAATTTCTCATCCTCAATTTTAAGTCTAACCATGCTAGAAACTTTTTTCTTGGATATCAAACTCTATTTTGCAACAAATCCATGTATAGGAAGAAAATGTATTATTATAGTTTTGGGCTAATCAAATTAAACTCTTGTATTTATCACAAACTAAAAATTTCTTATCATGATCTCAATAATCATAATATATTTACCTAACAGCATTACCTAACAAACCAAGAGCAATTTTGAATAGCAGTCATCAACAATGATAAATTAAACATCTATAAGACATGTGACCTAGTGCATGACGCTCTGGGTTTGAGCACAATATAAAACCTTATCCCTAAAATTGGGGAGGTTTTTTATGTTATTTGTACCCTTGTCCAGGTCAGAAGGCAGCAAGACACAGGCATCAAAATTTATATATCCAAACATAAAGATTAAACAACAGCATTTTATTAAAACTATATTGAAAACTACAGTCTCACAAATGCTTTAATCATACTAATCCATCCAACTAAATGCAGGTTCTAAGTGAAAGAATGACAAGTAATCATAAATTGGTAAATACACAAATCAATTTAATAGATACGCGAAATGCGTTTGGTAACAAATGAGATAATTAATTGGAGTAGGATTTCATCAAAATTACTTGTGTGTTGGTGAAGTTGATGGAGTAGGATTTCATAAAAAAATGAGACATGATTAATTGGAAGGTTCAGAGCATTGGTTATCATGATAGAACTTTGATCAAATTTATTATCTCTTTAAATGTTACCAAATTTGATCAAAAGATAGAGGAGCAGCATACAATTATCGAAACATACACAAACCTCATTAACAATAAGAACACTTACCATAATCACATTTTAACATCACAAATTGAAAAAAAAGACTGGTGGTTACCAGAGCAGAGAGGACAGGCCAATAGCAGGCCCGAACCGACGACGACCACGTGGGCAGAGACAGCGACGCGGCTAGCAGCTTCTAGAGACCGAGACTGCAACGCGAGATGAGCAGCCCTCGTCAACGATAGCAAAGACAGGCCTATTAGTGTCAATATGCTTGGCCCTACTTTATAGGGCCAAATTTTCAAAAAATCTTGCAGGGCCAAAAGCCGTCATGGGCCAAACATCATAGGGCTTGCCCATGGATAATCCTCTTTTTTTTGTTACTTTTTCAATCTCTATTTCAACAATCTCTATCATATTTAAACAATCAAAACTCCATTGACCAGGTCCACAAAATAAACTCTATTTATAAAGTCAAAAAATAAAACAATATTCCAAATCAAATTTTCTAAACGTTCAAATTTTTACTAAACTGGTTTATTCTTCAAAAACTAAAACGATATTCCAAATCAAATTTTACAAATAATCAAATTTTTACTAAACCGGTTTATTCTAATTTCCTTTTATATTGACAAAGATGGCTTAAAATATCGAGTACAAGATGCTACTCTAAACTGAACTATATCACCCAAACGATGAAATATACTTAACTAAATCAAGACTTCGATAGCCCCAATGATTATTTTGAAAAATCAGACTTCAATTCAGAGCCAAGGGTCACCGTTGAGACTTGAGATATATCAAAAGACAAACATGATATAATATAAATAAATAAACTATATACATACATAACCACATCCTATTACAAGTTTACAACATAATAATAATCCAACTCTGAACAAAAGGAACAAAGATGGAAATAATGAGTTTAGTAAGCATGCTCTTGGTACTAGGCATGATAGGTGATGACTTTCCAATAGATTACCTAGAAGGTTAGAACACTGCATGAACAAGTGTTCGGATTGAGCCATTAAAGTGGAACATGCAGCTAGTAGAAGTTGCTCAAAGATTCTTGAGATACCCAGAAGAAGAAGCTAAAAAGAGAGAAACTCAGAAGCTAAAAAGTTGGAATGATGAAGACGATGTTAGCGTAAGAAAATTGATGGAATACATGTGAAAATGGCATTGATTCACCAAAATGAATGCTTTTTTTTTTCTTTGCAAAATGAAAACAAGAAGTGATAGAAGAGTAGAAAACTAAAATTGCAGATAAGAAAGAAAGAGAGGGAGAGAAGAAGAAGAAATTTACAGAATGATGAAAACGAGCTACAGAGCAATGATGTTCAATCTGAGAAGCGAGAAGCGAGTAATGCTATGCACGGCGCATCGAGAGGAGAAGAGTAGAAGACAGAGACATGTTTGGGGCTTTTAGAGCTTTTAGAGCCAGCCCTATTTTAATTATTTTTTTAGGGCTTCATTAGGGCCAGGGCCTTGTAAGATGTATTTTTGTAATTTTAGGGCTGTGGGCTAAAATTAAATTAAAAGGTTTAGGGCCAGCCCTAGGGTCTTGGGTTATATTGACACCACTAGACAGGCTAGAGCACGAGAGGTGAGAGCTTCTCTTGGGGGAGGTTGGTTCAATGTATTCAGAGCTGTGAGGTAGGGCTAAGGTGGTATACAGTGTATAAGGATTGAGAAGAAGAGATGGGGCGCGAATGCTGCTTTATTTCATAAGAGGAATAGCAATAAACCAATTTTTTAATTTTCTTTTATTCTGAATTAATCATATTAATATTAATAATAATGTAAACAATAATAATAGTAAGTATAATAATATTTATTATAATGAGTATATATTTTCATAAAAATAGTATAATTACAGGAATGATTATCGCATGAGGAATCTGAAAAATAAAAATATTAAAGAAAATAAATTTATTATTGATTTTTTTTAATTTTAAAATAATAATAATAATAATAATAATAATAATAATAATAATAATAATGGATAGTGTACTAAAATGATAGAGGGTATCAGTCTTGATAATATAGTAATCACAATGGTAATAATAATAATGGGAACAATAATAAAAGTAAGTATAATAATCTGAACAATTATAAAGTCATGACAAATTCAACAAACAAGTCTTGGCTATTCTATAAACCTGAATCGAAATTTTTCAACTAAACTATTGCACTATCCTCAAGGTTTCAAGTATCGTTTTGCCCACATAGTCAAGTGCCACACACTCTTCTTTTCAGGAGACATTCCACTATAAGGATATTCATTCTCGTCTGGTGTTTTATTGAGGTCATATGACAGCATCGAGGCCTTTCATCCAACAGAATCAGCCTCATCAGAGCCATCGGAGGAGACGTCCTTTTTCTCCATTGAATATGGAACCACCTCCCCTGGTTCTTCGGATGCCTCCTGAATCTGGGATCGAGATAACCCTGAGAAGTACATCATAGCCAAACAAGCCCATAATATGTAGAATTAGTGTGTGAACATAATCTTATTACATTAACAGCCAAAAAGTTGTCTTTCTTACATCCCCAAAGTCGTTCAATTCCATGTTCTATGAGCTTGAATTCCTCTCGTGCTGCAATATCCAGTTTAACGACAAGAGTATTTTCATAGCGTGCCAGCACAAAATACCAACAATAATGTTCAAATACTGTTTGGATATAACCTGATACATTGTAATCCTTTACAGTATATGAATTTCAAAATTAATCCAGAGACTCAAAACCTAAAAATTAGAAAGCAGGTGACTCGTTGGAAGAAGAATTAATTTTTTTTAGATAGCAAGCATATTAAAATGCAAGAAGAGTTATTGAATTATTACTGACTGAGACTCTGTGTATACAAGAGAGACTGTATTAGCTATATATAGAAGCTTAGTATAATAGAATCAGCTAAGAAGGTGTAACAAAAACAGACCCTCCACTCTAACTGACTAACAAACTAATAATCCAGCTCAACCTAACAGGCTCTAAGTCTGATAAGTATAATGCTAGCTTGTTAGTATAATACTAGCTTATTAATGCTAGCTTTGGTCTGACCGTGTTAGAGAACCAGTTTATGATCATTGTATATATTAAAAGTTCATACACTTAAAATTCTAAAGTTTAATTGTTCTTCATACATCCCAGACTACGTGATGCGGACTTTGGGCATCCCATAATACACGTCCCTAACAGGCTGCAAGATTACAAGTTGATGGCGAGAATCCAAGGTCAGTTAGTGAAGGAAGAAAAAGGGATCAAGTGCAGAAATAGGAATGAATTGGAGCACGTAAGATCAGAGTGTGAAAGGGTTCTATAACAATATTACTTATTATTTTTGGAGGATATTGAGAAGTGAAAAAAGCTACATCAGCGTTTTCACATCACATGCAAACTCTGCAGATTAAAGAGGGGTTTTGAGTGTCCTATGGTTCATTTAAGCCACAAGACAAGTTTTTTCTCCAAAGATAAAATTTTAGGCAGAGATTCTTGCAGGTTTTTGGGAACAATTTAATAATTTATTAAGAAGAAAGACCTAAAAGGATGTAATATCATAACTAGCTAGCTAATCATAGCTTCTCTTGTCACATGGCCTTTTGAAACCACAATTTTTTCTTGCATCAGATTGTACATCATTGATCATAAACATCCTAAAGAAATTAAATACAGAAATCTCGCGGCATCTTAATTATCTAGTAGTCCCTACAATTTCTAACAGGACATCATTTTTAAATTACATGAATATAAAAACCAAGAGAAAAGCGATTTACTTATATATATGTATAGACTACTATATGCTCCTTATTGCTAATAAAGAACAGTTATATACATCAAACATAGATGAATACAAGAGTAAACACATGAATATTTACCTTCACCTCATCAAGTATTTTCTGTGAGAACCACGTGTCCGTACTTGTTGTAAACTCAAACCAAATTTAGCAATGTACCTTCGATCCCATTGAAGCAATTCTGAAAATTTTAACATAATCAACTGAAATCTCTATCGGGTTTCATCCAAAAAATATGAAAAAGACCTCAGAATTTGTAAGGGCAGCAGCAATCAAACCTTCATCATTGAAGTAGGCACATGACCAATGGCTCGAGTGAGGTGTCTGTGTTCAGAGAAGGCATCCAGCCATGATTGTATACGAGACTCTTTAAACCACAACTGTCTTGCAAAGAATGTTGCGTGGTCCAACGAAGAGAATGGAGATCCATCTATCATCTTCTCTACGAATCAGCGGCTACTGCAAACCAAAAAGAAGTCTCGGCTCTCCAATTTCTCTGATAAGCCATAGACATAGAAAGACTGTACAAAGACAATATAAAAATGTGACTGCAAGAAGACTTAAAGGAGAGGTTACAACATTGTGAAAAACCAGTTAGATAAAAGAGTTTTTTATGAGAGAATAAGTTTTTAAATATCTAAAATAACTCGATCAATTCAATCTATTGAGGGGCTGCTTACTCATTGCAAAATTTTGTGCTTTCTAAACATACTAGGAGAAAGAATTGCTGGTTCCAAGTCCAAAAAATGAAAAGATAAAGAAAAGCTTCTTTAAAAAATGAAAAAAAAAATAGGGGTGAAAGTTAGATTTAAAAACTAATTAAAACAAAAAATATAACTAAACGATCATAATGGATAGAGAATAAAATCTTGAAATTGTAGATATATGATTTTAGATATACTTCTAAGAATATTTGATCATAGTTTTCCTATCCTGTCTTCTACCATGGAGATGCAAATAATTGGTTCAACGAAAAAGAACATAAAAAATAAGAATAAAAAAGGCAGGGCAAGAAGAGTAAGACACAAAAAAAAAAGATAATAAAATGCTAGCAAATGAAATATCTTTTGCTTCATGAGTTGTAGCCCCAAAAAGCATACAAAATGTAGAAACAAGCCAAAAGACACTACCTGAGCCAGCAGGGTCATCCAAATAACAAGAACACCTAAACAAAAAGGTCCAAAACATTAACATTGATAACTCCCCAGCAAATCGGGCTATCCATCAACACAAAACTCAACATTCATATAATTTACTCATTTAATCTTTTTTCTAACAAAAAAAATACAAAGAATAAAGCCCTTGAGTTGGTCTTTGATGAAAACAGAGTGCACATTACTTCTATTTGTCTAAAACTTATTGAAAGTGATTTAACATACATAAATACGCTAACATACATCATGAATGAATACAAGATATTAAATAAGTAGTATATAAAGAAAAAATCAAAAACACAAAATCACATTATTACAATGTGGTGCTCAAACAATATTTTATTTACCACATTGCACAACTTTATACAATTATACACACTACAATTTTTAAAATGCAATATTAAATGACACCAACTTAACTTATATGCATGATGCACATTGTTAAACATAGTAATTTCCTCTTCCCCACATATAGTTATGCATAATTGAAAGAGAGCACTAGACGAAAAAAATATCGTGCTCTCATCACATTGTTATAATAAGAAAAATATGAAAGGTACTAATAGCATACAAAATAAAGTGAGCTTTTCTTCAATTTTTTCTGCCTATGTTCTGTTTTCACATTTTTTATATGTCTTATTATTATTTTTTGGAATAGTTCGAAGAAAAAAATTTATTTATGATGATGATTTGAATTCAAAATAGGCACTAAGTTAATTTATCATGCACATTATGAATAATTTATATTGTTAAAATTTCTAATTTTTGAAAAAAAAAATGTTATAAATTATCATAACAATATGCAAATGCATTAGGAAGAACTCTTACCCGTAAGAGAAAATTTTTTTATCCTATTTGTATTATTGCTTTGAGAAGCACTATTATTATTGAACCATTTGAAGTTAAAAGTTTTCTACTGTCTTTTCTTTTTATGCTTTTTTTTCCTAATAGTTATAAACTAATGCTATATATTTTTTAATAACTCTTATTTCTTTTATTTTCAAAAAATGGTAATTACCTAAACTTCTAATTCCCTATCATCCAATATAGCAGAAATTAATTTAGCAATCAACAGAAATTAATTTGCTTTATTCTATACAACTTATAATAAATAAGTAGCAATCAACAGAAATTAACTTAGCAAATGTAGATTTCATTGATTTATGTATGCATTAAAAAATTGAAAAGATCATCAATAAGAAATGGAGGGAATAAATAAATCTATCCAATGAATTGCATAGAATATAAGACGAATGATATAGTTACATCCCACAGCGAAGAAAATCTCACCTGCTTATTATCAATTTTAACAAAAGATCAAACAATACCAAACAAGGTGTAATCTCATAGAAGCCTACTTTCACTTTTCTTCTTAAAACTCTCAAACATCTAAACCCCCTTAACACATTATTCTTCCTCTCCGCCTATCCTTTTCTTACATTTTCTTTTTTACCTACTATCTATCACTCAAAATTAGGCTAGTCCAGGCAAGTTAATAGGTTACCACATACCAAAATGAAAATTTCCTATTCCTTAATACATTTAGTGTAATCAAATTCCCATAAAATTCCTATCCTGTCTTCTTTTTTGTTCATTTTTTTATGCAGAAAAATAGCAGTAAATGAACTTATAAGATAAGCAAGATTGTCACAAAAAAAATAAGACATGCAAGATGAATGAAGTGTGTGGGAACTATTCCTTTGAGAGTTATAGCAACCAGGTCCCATAACTTGATTTTGCCAATGGATAACAATGCCATCTAGTATAAATTACCTGAACCAGAAGAATAAATACTAGCAACAAACAGTTTAACCTGTATAAAAAGGTACAAAGACTAGTCCCGTCGTTATGCAATGCTATTCCCATCAAATAATGAAAACTGAAATTAAAAATCAGATGGGAAATAAAAGACTGAGACTTGAAAAGTGACATCAGATGATGTTGACAGAAATTTAATCATGTAAAACATAAGAACAAATCATATAGGCATCAACTTGCCACATATAGTAAAAGGAACCGAGAATGCAATAGCATGATTTACTTTTTTTCTTAGATTTAGATACATAGAAAACATAATGTGTGAGAATAGATACTATGGCAATCCTTTTAACAAATGACACTAAGAGAACTAAAAAAAGGTGAAGAAAGCAAGATTAATTAACTATAAAGGGCCTAGTAAGTTCATGGTGAGTGATATAAGCAGCAAGTGTGACTATTGATCGACCCGATTACTATTTTTGATGATAGACTAAAGAAGGGTAATGACCAAAATCAACTTAAATTTAAGCTAGAAGGATACTTAACCTATTAGGGAATGATTAATTAGTCTAAGATTACTACAACTTGTCACAGTAAGCATAGTAGCAACCAAACAGCAGCACTTAGCATAAAATGAACCAAATTGGTTAGGAGTAGAGTAACACTACAATGGCAGCAACATAACAATTGGTAAGCAACACATCAGTAACAACTCAGTATTGTGAGGAACATAATTGTGCAATTAATAAATGAACAACAAAGATAACAAATCAACACCATGAGAAGTGGTCCAATAGCAATAGCAAATAAGCAATAGCAGAATAAGCACAATGACCAGAAAATGACAACAATCAGCATCAAAATTTGCAAGTAATTTCCCTAACACACATCATTAGATCAGCAACTATTAAACCAAATAATCTTAGCAATTCCAAGATCAGAAGCAGAACATAGCTGTTAGTAGCATACAAAGAGCATAATGTAGATCAGCATGAACACCTTAGTGTTTTTTGTTTTATTCTATATACGCACCTAAGTCCCTCTTGTTTAATGATTCCAATTGAAAAAATAGGAAGCACGATCCATGACCAATTCATTCCTCTAATAATGATAATGACCTTTTTTTATTTATCTACTCTAACTATTACTTTCAATACACAACACCCGTTAAATAAAAAAAAGTGGTAACATCAAATCCCTAACTCTAAACAGCATCAATTAACCACAATTAATAGAAGATATAAATATCCTTTTTCAAAATTATGAACTAAGAATGAAAAAAAAAGGAAAGATCAAAGTGTCAGAATGAACCAGTGACAGGAAAGAGGCCGCGATAGCTCAGATTGGCGCACGGTGGAGGAGGGTGTAACGGTGTCACGCACGATCGAGGAATTAGGAAACTTCGACGCCGGTGAGAGAAGCACGAATGGACCCCGCGCGACTCGACAACCCACACAGAGGCACAGGGTGAAGCCAAGGTGAGGGATTTTTCACGCCGTGGATGAGGGGGTAGGGTTTCGGGAACTATGGATGGATCAACAGCAATGGCGCACGATAAAGCAGCGATGGTAGTGTTTCGTGCACTACCAAGGTTAACTCGTGGGTTTCTGCAAAATTGGGGGGAATCAATTACTGGTTATAAGATAAAAAGGGGAATTGAAAAAATGAATTATGATAAGATCCTCCCCTAGCGGCGTTTCTTGAAGCAGTCGCTGTGGATGTTGCGGCACAGGGAGAGTGGGTGTGTTTCGCACCTCTGCTCCCACACTTGTTCGCGCTAAGAAGATAGGATAAGCCAAGGAAGCTTGAAGATATATATGTCCAATTTCGCAGTGGTTTTCACTACCCAGCCGCTATCCATGGCCGTTTTGTGACTTCTACCAGACCGTAGCTCACCTCTGCCGCAATCCTTCCAATCTGCGGCGATTATGGCCACGGCCGCTACTTACCCGCCGCTACTCTCCGCCTCTGCTGTAGTGATTATTACATATATAAAATAAGAATTAAACTCTTAACACCTATTTAAATAGACTATTAAATTTTCTATTTCATTGATTCAAATTAGTTATGTCAATTCTCTTTTTAAATGTTATAAGATGGAATGGATTAATAGATGGATTGTTTTTAAATAAATGAAAAAATATTCTATTTATCGAAATAAATAATTTGGAGCGTTTTTACCGAAATGCATCACTTCTCGTATCTCTTTTACCGTGTAAATGAAATAATATAACACGTATCTCGTTTACACTGTAAAAAAGATAAGGTACGAGACGATGTGGTCGTAGCACGTTTATACACGTGTTGTGTAAAGCCCTTGTCTCGTTCACAGTGTAAACGAGATACGTGTTATATTATTTCGTTTACGCTATAAACAAGATAAGAGAAGCGGATGCCTATATATATGCATCTCGTCCACATCATTGAGTAAGAGCTTTTGACTTTCAACTTTTGGCCTTTTCTCCCACTTTTATCATTGTCTAATCATATTTCCGAATTACTTAAAGAATATGGCGTGCGTTGATAATCACGATGGAAACAGTAACAGACTGAACGTGACTTGGCACATTGCAAGGGCGGCCGACTTTGAGGTTGGTGTTGTTTTTCATTTTATACTTATGTTAAAGCATAGATATGTTGCCATACTTAGGGTATTTTTATAGAGGTAGTATGCAGTATTTGTTAGAAGAATGAATATATGATTAGGAGTGGTTTAAATGCTAGGTATGATGTTAGGCATACGTTAAAATGGATGTTAGTTAAATATTTGTTTAGGTTTGTTTTTCTTTAACCTAAGTTATGATTAAGCATATGTTTATTAATTTAGTTATTAATTAAGGTTATTAACAATTTCTAATAATAAAATTGATTAAGTAGCAAAATATTTATGTTTGTATTTACTAAATATTTAAGTAAATGGTTTTTTCTTAAATTTTTGTTACTTAAATTTCTAATAAAATATATGTTTATTAGTGTAGTCATTAGTTATCTTACAAAACATTTTCATTTGCATTATATTATACAGACTTTTAAGTTAATTATTTTATTACACATTTTCATTATGTAAGTAAAATTTTTTATGTAAATAAATTTATAATTTAAATGTTCGTAGTTATTTACTTAAATAGTTTACTTATGATTCAAACTAATTCCTAATTCGGTTTTATTATTGTTTACCAGAGGCTTCACTAACTTCTTCTGAGGAGAGTAAGTCACACACTCTCACCACCTCATTTTTTCCTTCTAGACATATGACCTCCTGGATAGATACAAGGGTTGTGGTATGCCCCCATTTGCTTCGGAATGAGATGGTTGAGCTCCCTGGGTAGATACAAGGGTTGTGGTATACCCCACTTGCTCCAGTTGAGATGATTGTGAGCTTCCTGGGTAGATGCAGTGGTCGCCCCACTTGCTACAGGATATTATTTATGATTGATCTTAGTCTCCCTGCACAAACATAGTGACTCGCCCCCACTGGTTCCAGGTTGAGATTTGAGATTTCTTTGACCCAGCCGCATGATGGATTATTGGTTATTTATATATATGCATATGCTTTGAGCTTCGCATCCCTAGGACTGTCCAAGGATCGCTACTGGACATGTCAGGTTTGACTGGATAACCAACAGATGATATCATCGGCCATAGGGTATACATGCATCATGTCCATTTGTATGTTTTGTTTGAGTATGCATATTTTGGTTTGTCTAATTGTTTATATATGTTTATATGCTACATGACTTAACTGTTGTACATGTTTCTTTAATTGTGTATTACTTGTATGTTTTGTATGTCTTTGTAATTGAGAGATTTCTCATGCTGGTAGAGGTGACGCTAAGGGTAGTTACACCGGTGATGAGGAGGTTTGGATTGACAGGAGGTGAAGGATTAGATTAGAAATAGAATTCTCTTAGATAGATTACCGAGATTTCGGGTTTAGAATTAATTTTAAGTTTGAATCTAAGTGTCGGAGCTCTAGGAATGCCTCTGGCTTTCCCAGGAACTTATATATTAACTATGTGGGCACCTTTACCATGTTGAGAACCTCTGGTTCTCATTCCACACATGTTGTTTTTCAGATACAAGACGTGAGGCACCTTGCTGAGCGTGCTGGACGACTCTTTTGGAAGTGAAGATGTACTTTTTGGGGCTATTTATGTTATGTAATTATATATATATATATATATATATATATATATATTTGTGTGTGTGTGTGTATACCT
Organism: Arachis ipaensis; assembly: GCF_059453495.1. Classification (NCBI taxonomy): domain Eukaryota; kingdom Viridiplantae; phylum Streptophyta; class Magnoliopsida; order Fabales; family Fabaceae; genus Arachis; species Arachis ipaensis. Next base: position 127,755,979 of record NC_142441.1, read on the forward strand.
TCTTCGATCTTGTATAAAAACATGTTTTATCCTTCCTAGAGGTTGACTTTGGAGAATTAGGATTTGTATTTTTGTTTGTTGATTTACTGTTGAGTTGTGTATGTATATATATTCTAGCCAGCCTTTACTTCGCAAGTCGAGTCTAGATCTTGATTATATAACTATCTTTTGGAACTCTACTTATATATATCTGTCTCTTAGTTTTTTGTATAAGCCTTCTATCTTTCTGTTTCTCGCGAGCGTTGTACCTTCGGTTTTGTTTTGATCGTACCCATTTTCTTTCAAGGCTCCTAGATACATTATTCTTGTTATATACATATGTATTTTATTTTTAGAGGTCGTAGCGCCCTACCATCTTTCAGTTACGACCTAGGCGTAAGTCTCTGTGTGGTAGGGTGTTACACTAGCATGGACGTACCATTCCCTCTGCTCTGCGCGCTACCACTCAACCATAGACATCGCAGGCTACACTCCTCTACTGGCATCTTGGATATACCAGAGGTTTCCTAAGTGGTGTCCACCTGAGCGACAGATTTACATGTATCATATGGTTGCGAGGTAATTGTTTAAATTGGTTTTAGGATTCTTCATTTTTCGCATAACAATATTATGACAGATTGACTGAATGGTGGTTAATCTTGCAAACGTCCACAGGTTGATCGACATGACACAGTAGAGCAGGGACCAGCACGAGCATAGAGTCCTGCGATGGCATTGGGAGTTGGATTAGTTACTTTGGGATGAGGTAAGTGAGTTACCCTTTCATTTGGTTAAGTTGCATAGATTAGTCAAACTTTTATAGCAACTGTCACTGACACTTTTTTCAATGCATCTGTTGCAGTTCACGTGGATGCCGTACGACGACCCTGCACTGCAGGATATCTGCCTGCTATGGTTGAAGGAGAAGGCAGAGCGGGGACATGGATATCTGTTATCCCCCTCGTTTGCGTCAACATAGTGGAGTTCTACCATGTCGATCGTGTGAAGCACCGGTTGAATGGAGAGCAGCCAGTGTCAAGGACACAGTCAACGTCAACAAGTTCCTGACTACCACAGAGCGCGGTGAGGATGTCTGGGGACCTACCCAAGCTTCATGAGTGGTACGACCGGTGGAAGAATCGGTTTAGGGAGGGATACTGGATATCCATTCAGTCGTGCTTCGACTATCGGCCGATGCGAAAGTATTGGGATTGGTATAGACTGGCTTGCCATGTCAGACACTTGTTGGGGCAGGACGTGTTTGATGACCCCAGGCTATTGGACTTACTAAGAGATGTGCAGCCTTCTGCCAGCCAGCCGAGGGATGTCCTAACCTTCCCTGGGATGTCCCTAACCATCATAGGCGGGCAGGGAGGTTCGACCGGACACCAGGAGGCCCACCAAGCGAGAGAGGGGTGTTAGAGAGTGCGAAGATGCTGTAGGACACCGCAGGGATAGGGTTAGGCCCCGCAGATAGCGCTTGGACGTGGAGTCCGAGGAAAAGGCGAGGTATCACCGATAGGAGGAGCTTGGTGATATCCCAAAAGATCAGGGTGATTCGCTGCCTCCTCCACCACCACCCCCTCTTCCACCACATCCGTCATGAGGTGCCCATCATAGTATGGGACAGCACTCATCTCACACATCGTTCCAAGACAACAGCTCTGTAAGGCTTGCAACAACCTCAGCACCTTATTATACGACTCCTCCTAGTCACCATATATCTATGCAATCTCCTTTTGCTTCGCCATCCAAACTTTTCTGTACGAGGGTTTGAAGTGATAGCTTTGCCTAACTGCACTTTGTAGGACAGATACTGATGGACAGGTTGGATTGTATTAACGGGAGGATGACATGACAGATGAGACTAATGTCCAACTGTTTGTAGTCTTGCGACATAGTGGGTGATAAACACGTGTGCGCTCCTCCCACTCTACGCACCTCCCTAGCAAAATAGAACAACATAACTAGTAAGTGAAAGAGTAAAAGAAAGCCGAGAATATAGTATAACTAGCTCCTGACTCAGCCTGCGAAGCCAAGGCTGGCCGGAGAATATTTACATATATATATATACATAAGTATCCCAAATACCCAAAATACAAAATCAAGTCCCTAACTCTCCTGTAGCCTCTATGAGGAACAAAATAAACAAGTTTCTTAAAGAGCAAGCTAAGTATATGAAACATATATATACCAACAGAGAACCCAAAATGTCCCAGGGATTACTCCGATTCAGAAATCCAGACGCCTAGCGAGGGGCCTCTCAACCTGCATCTGAAAACAACAACACAGTATGGGATGAGAACCGGAGGTTCTCAGCATGGTAAAGGTGCCACGCGTATAATAAATAAGGTCTTGGGAATACCAGAGGCAATCCTAAAACTCCATCATACAATTGCAAAGCTTAATTTCTAATCATAAGCCATAAAAAGGGGTAGTGGCCTAATGAATTCTAACCTTACACATTTTAAACCTAACATTAACTCCAAACCGGTCCACCCTTCCTCCGCTCCTCCATCAGCAATTAGTTTACACAGACAAATAAGCAAACAAGGCAAGCACAAGTAACTTCCAAGTAATACAGATAACAAGTACAACACATAGCATGTTATAATCACGTAGGCATTCCCAAATAGTTCACAATCAAGCAATTCAAACAATGTGCACATGATGCATGCCTGTCTTATGGCTGTTGATATCAACTGTTGGTTACGTAGCCATCCCGACATGTTCTCAAGCTTAGAAATATACCATGGGGAGAATCCCCAAGCTGACATAGGGAAGAGAACGCCCCCAAGCTCAATAATATCCATGGGACGAATCCCAAGCTGACATGGGGAGAAGAGACAACACCCCAAGCTGACATGGGGAAAACAATACCCCAAGCTCAATAACAACCACGGGAAAAATCCCGGCTGACATGGGAACAACGCCCCAAGCCTAAGTTATTCAATCATTTTCTCATAATTATCAGTTTCATTCTCAAAACCAATTCATATTTCATCTCATCATTCTCAACTTTACTTAACTCATTGCTCATACATTTTATTATTCTTGATTGATTAACATCATCAATTCTCAACTTTTATTTCATTCTTTGTTCCTCATTCTTCTTTCTTCTCTTTATCTCTCAATATCATTGTCTTTAACTTTAACCCTTCCTAGGGGCAACTTACATTTCTTTTCATTTTCTAAACTTGTTTAATCTAAAACCTTCTTGTGTTGTAAATACTTATGCACGACCTATTTTTCTGGGTAAGGTAACCCTAGAGATCCTAATCTTCAACTTAAGTTAGGTTTTGCTGAACTTGGATTAGAATTGAATTTTTTACAAAATTTAGAATTCTGCTACTGTATTTATAAAATTCTAGAAAAACAGACAGCAGCAATATTTTTATAAATTCCACAATAATTCTAATTCTAATCAGTTGCCTCTAAATTTTGGTGAAATTACATTCAACATTCCCAAGTTTAAGAATCCACAAGTTTCAGGTTCATATCACTTCATTTAAGTAATTAATTATCAATTGGAAGAGGTGCCCTATTATTATAAATCAGTTCAGAATTTTCAGCAAACAACCCATCTTCCAAATGACTTATCTAAGTCTACAAAATAGATATGGACCTGAAACTTATCCTCACTTAAAATAGACTGATAAATCTTTAAATCCCTTTTGGAAGCAACTCAAAATTCTGTTTAAATCCAAAGTTATAGCGTCTGGAAGTTGGTACTGCAAAACCAGAAAACCAGAAAAATCTACAGCAACCACTAAACTTCAAAAAATCATATATTCCAAACCATTTGGCCAAATTCCCTGAAATTTTTCTGGAATAATCTTGACTTATAGAAATTTATTAGAAAAATAGATTAGTTCGAAAATCATGTCCAGATTATTCCCAGTTTTTGTTTTAAGTTGCTGTCCAAACAGATTAGGAATTTTTGCAGCAAGACTTCTCAATTTCACTAACCAAATTTAGTCCTCTAGGTTTCTAACTTATACTAATTCACCATTTCTCTCATTCATCACCATATCTACTTTAATTATATCATAACCCTACTCCAAAACCTCAGTTTCATGTACCTATCAGAAATTACCATGATTTATATCATACAAGCACACTTTAAAGCATTAAAATTCTGCACTTCTTCTAACAATAATAAACCAACCAATCAATAGAATTTCAGCAACATCAACCTTACTAACCCATCACCTTCAACTAGAAATTGCATCTAACAATTACCCATTACCCATAATTCTAACCTTTACCCATAAAACCTGCACATTTATAACATATCAAGCCCCATTTCATTAATACTATCTATTAACACATTAATACTCACACCAATTCATAAAACTCATACATTATTCAAAATTCCACCCTTCCAACCACAAGCTACCATATTAAAATTTATTAACTCATTTCCTCAATTCATTGATAACCACCCATAAATCATTATTAACCAATCAACAAACCATAACCACAAAATCTCATTAACATATACCAACAACATCATCAACTCATAAAACTAATCATTTAATGCATAAAATTATTTCAACTTATCCTATAGTTCTTCTAGCCTAAGTTTTCACACCACCTTATATATTAAACGCACGAAACCTAAATCATACCTTGGCCGATCACTATATTTTGCCCAAAGTAGCCTCACATGTCACAACACAGCCCCTCAAGCTTTGAGAAACCAACCAAAATCTTAGCTCCAATCACCATCAAACCTCCAACATATACACTTATACACTTAATTTCACATATATCACCATACATACTCAGAATTCACATTTAACATACTAGAACCAAAATTGGCTAGGGTTTATGAACCTTACCTTTTATGTGCCTCAATCGAACCAAACCTCACTCATTCCTCAACTCAATTTGATCCTATAACATCAATTTATTCAAAATCTTAACATCCAAAAACCTTAATATTCCCAAATTGAATAAGAGAGAATAGGGGATGGGATTTTGATTTTCTCACCTTGAAAGGTACTGGACTTTGTAGAGCTCGTCACTGCAGTCGCGTGGCCGCAAACGGTGCGACGATCGGAGTTTCGGATCAAAAGTTATCTTGGTTTAAAGTTTGAGCTAGGGTTTGAGAATCTCTTTCCTTCTCTCTTTTCATGGTGCAGCGTGGAAGTGATGAAGAAGAAGGGTAATGAGCTGAAGCTCATGTTTTAAATATATTGGGCTGGGCCTTGGGCCCAATACGGGCCCGGTTTGTCCGGTTCGGCCCAATCTTGTGCCAAATCCTTTAAAATTGGTGTCAAAATTCTCGTTTTGAAGAGCTCTATCTTATTTTGATATTAGATTTATATTTTAATTTTTTTAATTAAAATTTAATTTTTCTGTTAATTATCTACTAATTTTGCGGGGTTTACACTGCTGCTGTTGTCCCTACCGCATCCTCTGCCGCAGTTGCTGCTCACGTCGCCATCACCGCCGCCTTTGTCACCACGATATTAAAGAGAGACTGTAGCCACTATCATCAGATTGGTTTGTTGTTATGGTTATTATATTTTTTCATATTATTTTGTGAGTTCAATATTTTGTTAGGGCTATTGTTAAATTAGTGGTTACCTTTGTTTAATGAAGTATGTTATTAGGAGTTGTTGTGTTACTTTAATGTAAGTAAAAATTAAATTTGTCATGTCTCTTGTTAGTTTGGTTGATTTAAGAATTAGGTTTTAATTAATTAGAATAATAAGTTTTACCGATTCTTTTAAATTAGGTTTCGAATTAGTTTCAACTTGTGAATTTAATAAGTAATCCTTTTTATTAGGACGATGTTGTTTCCTTTTAGCTCAGTTGGAGTTTTTTTCTTTTGTTGTCTGTACAGTAATATTCCAGGTTAGTTTTCTATCTCTAAATATAATGAATTATTTAAATTTTATGTTGGATTACTTTTCCTAGGATAGAGTTTTAGGATGGAAGTAGGAGAAGGTCGTGTAGTGGCGCCTTCTCGAAACCCTTGTTTGCTGGAAAATTGTGACTTTATAAGGGGTTGAGCACTACTAGAACGGTTAGGATTTGATATTTTATTGAATTCCTGTATGTTATTAATTTATGCTTGCAGCTATTTCCTATATAAAAACTATTGTATTGGTTTGATGGATGTCGCTGAATTAAAGATAAGTTCTGCCGAGATATCGTTTAAATTGTTTAAAATGTGTTTGGTTTGTCAGAAAATGATAACTGTATTTGGCAGGAGATTCTAATTATATGGGATACTCTGTCAAAATTTTTAAAAAGTTTAATAATTTCAAGTGAAACAACATACCCAATTTTTTTATCGAAAGGAGCTGCAATGGGTGCAGGCAGTGACTACTGGTTATAGCATAAAGAGATCGATGCTGCACATCTGCATGTGTTGCTTAAGTGTGACCGAATTTCACCCTACCTCATGTGAGTTTTTTAAATCTTCGTAAATATTTCAATCAGTAACATACTAGCTTCTTAATCTAATTAAAACTTCATTACCCTATTCTATCATATAGGTTATTCTGAGAGGCAAATTTGGAGACCTCATTGAACAATTTTTCACGTTGATTTTGAGAATACGTCAGCGTGCAGCAAACTGATACAAATATTCGAAACTAGTTGTACTTAGTTGGAGTCCAATGAATATGGCCACTAGCTACCCAATTTACAATAGCAGATATCGTTTACATACCTTACAATGGTCGATTGGAAAGAAAACAGATAATGCCAGAGTTTGGGTTTGTGGGGATTCAGGCGGGGTTCATTCTGATTGATTTGGTGTATTGCACAACATAATTGAATTATAGTATTTCTGTCGCACTATGTACAAGGTATGCATGTTTAAATGTGAATGGTATGATCCAAGTTCGCGTCAAGAAAAAGTACAAGAACTACGATATCACTGAAGTTCATGTAACCAGAAAATATAGGCACTATGATCCTTTTAGACTACCTCAAAATACACGACAGGTATACTATTTGCCTTATTCGGGTTCATGCAAATCTAGTTGGGTGGTTGTGATTAAGACTAAGTCAAGAGGCCGCATCGAGTCTGATGATACAATAGAGGATTACGAACCTTACTAGATTGACGATCCAACTCCTTCGAAAATGGTGCTTGATACAGGTGATCCAATCTCCCTTAGGTTTGCTGTTATGGATGATAACATCATTGACCTTGGACTAGATGTCGATGCACTTCCACTAGAAGACGACGATCTTCAAGAAGAAGACGGGGTCGATGGCGATGAAGAAGAGGAAGACGAGTTCGATGATAATCAGAAAACTACATCGGAAGAGGAGGATGATGAATCAGAGGAAGAAGATGATGAATCTGATTAGGATTAATGTAAACATAGTTTTGTAACATCTATTTCTTTAAAAACCTAATTGTATTTGTAATATATATTTCAGTTACTATAAACATAGTTTTATGATTGCAAATAGTTAGCATTGTTTCAGATATTTCAATTACTATCATCGATATTTGTAGTTTATATTTTTCGTCCTTCACATCAGGTTTGAAGCACTATTTTAATTGTTAATTATCAGGATATACTAGAGATGAACGAAAAAAAATAATTTAAAAAAAATTAAAAATACTACCATCAAAATTATTGTCAGAATATTCTGACGGTAACATTATTGTAAAAAAAATTAAAAAATATTTCCGTCAGCATTACCTATAGTGGAAAAATGAATGATGTGGCGCCAATGTTACCGTCGCAAACGTCTAAATCCGTTTTCACACTAATTATATTCCGTCGCATAATTCAATGGTAATTATCGTCGGATGAAAAAAAATCTAACAATAAATATTTATCGACAAAGTTTATACTGTCTGATTATTTTTAACTGTAAATTCGATAATAATCAATATTTTTTTTGTAGTAATAATTAAAAAAGAAAAAAAAAATGTTTGATGTTCAATCTAATCACTTTTAGGTACCATGCTAGGCTTCATATATATCGATCTCTAGAATTTTTTGACCATTGAATCAAAGTGAACCCTTCTCATTGAAGTTAACCGACTGCCATAGAAAAGTACTTGAATTAAATGGTCTAAAATTTAATAGAAAATTCGTATTTGAACCCACCATTTGGATTTAGACACCTACATTAATTAAATAAAAAATAAAAAATGGAGAGATCGAAAAGATAATAAAGATAGAATGAGAAAATAAAATAAGAGTTCCATATTGTGTGTATGTAAGAGTTGGTGTCTGATGTAAAAACTAATAATGGAGTTCAAATAGTATTGCTAACGTTAAGATACTTAAAATATTTTATTTATCATTATGGTTTTGATTTTTAGAGAATTTATTGTTAAAACTAAATACTTTTAATAATCTGATAATAAATAATTAAAACTAATAATAGACTTGCCAGCAAAAATGATCTAATATGAGATGAAAATAAAGGCCTTAGCTAATGCACAAGTTTAAACTAAATAAATCATTTATCTTTTTCTTATTACATTTTTTCTATTTTTCATGATTTCATCTATCGTTTTTCTAGAAGTGATGACTCACTGCATTTTTTCATTGTTTATTTTAGGAATTTTTTGTAGCATCTAGAGTAGATTTGATGATCTTATCTTGCATATATTACCCTTTTCAATCATTGAAAAATAAATGAGAAATACACAACACAATTGTTTATATCATTGTCTTGTTGTTCTAAATTTGATATGGTAACCAAGTTAAACATTGTTATTGACTCACCCTCATATCACACAAAAATTTAAGTCGTTATCAAATTTTATGTTTTAAGTTTTTGTCTAATTTTTAAGGTGAAGAGATATATCATATCTTATATTATCTAAAATTAAAAATTTGATAATATTTATAAAATATAAGACAGCTCTTATCTTTAAAACTAATTTTTAGAATAAGTTAAATTCATTTAGTTTCTTATATATAACCAATAGTTGAATTGTATTTGAAGAATAGAGACATATCACAATCTTAAAATCTTTTGTTTTATTTTTGAAGAAAAATTATACTTGGAAAGACAATTTTGACTATGCATGTTTCAAAAAATCATTTGTGGGTCTAGACTCTAGATATATGAATCGATCTTAGCTTGCTCAGTTTAATTATCCTTGATTATTTTTCTCAACGAAAATCAATTTTTGCTATTAGAAATTGAGGAGAAATTAAATTTCCCCAACTAATTAACTACTTTTAATTGGTAGAACCAAAAACCATAAACTATTTTTAAAGCAAGAAATAATTCGTCCTAAAATAAATTACATAATTAAAAATTATACCAATTGCAAATTCAAACTAAAAAAGAATTACTCCTTTTGTCTTCTCACTAAAAGCACATATCGTAAATATAATTCTATATTTTAAAAAAATTGTTTCTAAGAAAAATTAATTTTACATAACAAAATATATAATGGGACACTCTACTGTACAGATTGGAGTAGTATAGAAAGAGAATATAATTCTTTTTATAGTTATTTTTATTATTTTATTATTACTCAAAATGTAGATCATATTTTTATTAATCTCTCTTTCATTCTATTAAAAAAAAATCTGTAAATTACATTTTTACTATATAATTCACCATATATAATATACTAAAAGATAGACGGACAGGTTAAAAAAGACACTGAATGAAAGATTAGGGTGTAAAAGAGAGGGGAGGTGCAATGAAAATGGAAGAAGGTGAGATTGGAATTTATGGGCATCGTTAATTTCATTTTTCGTCGGGACAAAGCATCTAGAACATCGTTCCTTGGAGCTTCCTCATTGGTCGGTGAGCCCCATAGCACGCTTCCCCATATATTCATGCACCAAATCGGGGTTTTCATATTCATACGAAAAAAAATAAAAAGAAGACAATTGTTATTCTTCACTATTTATCTAGAATACAGCCATTTTTACCATTTGAAAATTTTTAATTAGTTTTTAAGTATCTAAATAATTAGTCTACATAGTTTTAGGATTTTTTATTTTAATAAATAAAATTATTATAATAATTATTAAAACAAATAATTTAAAAAATATTTACCGAAATAAATATACTTTTCTTATTTCGTTTACAAGATATATGTATATATAAATAATTAAATATAATTTTTTAAAATAATAAAAAATATTAATAATTTAAATTATACTAAACTCTTAAAAATAGAACGTTTTAAATAATAGAAAATATGGACGATTTTAAATAGTAAAAAAAATAAATAGTGCATTTTAAATAATAGAAAAGATGAACTGTCTATTTAAAATAACTATGTATTTATTTAAAATTAACATGGCTATTTTATATATACATATATCTCCTTTACAATGTAAACGAGATAATTTTTTATTTATCTCGTTTACAATGTAAACGAGATATATAAAAATTGAAAAAATACACGTATCTCGTTTACACCGTAAACGAAATACATGAAAAATTATCTCGTTTACTGTGTAAACGAAATAAGAAAGAGATATTTATTTTAGTAAATATTTTTTAAATTATTTATTTCAATAATTATTATAATTATTTTATTTATTAAAATAAAAAATTCTACAGTTTTATAAACGATGATTTATTCCTGGATCAGAAGTCTTAACCAGTTATTTAAATAATTAGAGATGGATTGGTTTATAGTTAAAGATCGAAAAAAGTATTTATTCATGGAAAATAATGACATTTTAATTTTTACAATTTTATTTTTTATATAATTTTTTATTTTATTTTTTAAAAAAAATTGTAAAAAAATAATATTATCAAAATATAAATGACAATATTAATTTTTTTAATATATAACATATATAACTTTCATCTTAATCTATAATAAAATATATTAAAAATATAATTATTTCATATTTATATTAAAAATTAGTTATTTATATTAATAAAAAATTTATATTAGAATATAAATACATATTATATATGTATTAAATATTTTTAATGTGCGTATAGTATTTTTATTTAACATATTACAAATATTTTAATTAAGAATAATTTATAATCATATTAACAAATATAATTAATGTATAACAATAAAATTTAAGTTATTTTATTTTAACTATCCCCTTTTTTCTATGTTCTCTTTCTTTTCATTACTCTTTTTCTTTTGTTTTTAAGAAAAAATAAATGATGAGAATTGATCGCTTTCTTACTTTGTTTCCGATATATCACTTTCTCAACCTTTACATTTTGGCACTCCCATGAAAGAAGCAAAATCACCAAGATCGACTAGTAGTAAATTAGAAAGGAAGAAGCCCAAAAACCCACATGTTGAAATTTTCTGTATCAAAACTTTTACATTAACCTACAAAGTTAGGAGAAAAATTAATTATTTTCTAATACAATTTTAAACAAAATAATTATTTTGTAATACAATTTTAAGCATGACAATTATTTTAGCCATACCTATACAAAAATTTCTTCTTTCTTCAAAATTAAAGTTTAAACAAACGAAAATTCAAGTTTTCAAAAAATGTCATATATACGCTAAAAATCAACTATTAAATCAATTACTAATTTATTATATATTTGTGTATAAATATATGTATTATTTAATTTATTTTTTTATATTTTATATTTTAATATATATTTATACAAATAACCAATTTAATGATTAGTTTTTTTGTGTATATTTATCATAGTTATAAATTCTAAAAAAAAAAAAAAGAAATTTAAGGACTAATTAAATTTATTCTTTATTCCAATAAAAAGAAGATGGTAGATACACAAGATCTATAGGTAACTAGTTATAGATAGAGAATCTCATAATCCTTTATAGATTTCTTTCAAATTTCCACACCCCCACACAAATTGTGAAAATGCAAAAGAACACACAAGAGTAGTGTATGTGGTGGAGTTCCCCGCAAGCATAAAACCCCTACTAATGCTTTGCTTCGAATGGAAAGGGAATGTACACTTTAGAACATAAATATTATACATTCCATTATTTAATCAAATCAAATCCCCAAAACTCCAAAAACTCACATCACACATCACATGAATGGTGAAAAAACCTTCCTTCAATACAATTCCTTCTCTTCCAATATTGCCGTTATCTTTGCCTTTTCCCTTATCCCATTCCCCCGCCAGCTCTACCGTAATATAACCAATTTTAATTTCTCACTTTGCTTAGAAACCCATCTCTCTTACATACCCTATTTTTTCTTTCTCCTCACACTCACATGTATTTCTATTTCTAGTTTTGATCCCCTCCTATACCATCTTATCCCTTTAGACCCAATTATATATGTGCCTAAGCAACATGCACCTACACAACAAAAAGATGGGCAAAAGTGAATAGTAGTGGACACAAATAGATACGTATAGAAAAAAAGTATATAGTATGTATTTAAGTAGCCAAATAATTTGAGCAATGTATGCTTATGCTTATACGTTGAGAAATAACTTTAATTTGTACTTATTTTTTCTGGGATCCCTCATTTAAGCAAATTAAAAGTGAAAGGAAAAAAAAAGTAGTGATAGATGCGTATAGAAGCAAAATGTATATTTTGCAATCTGCATTCACTCTTATATATATTCCGAATAAATTCATTCTTCTTTGTTATAATAATTAGATAAAAAATAAGACTCAAATTAATCGAGTCTCATACGTAATATAATATTTTGGAGATCGGTAAATTAATTAATAAATTAATAAATTCAACATACAAAAAAAAAAAAAAAGTACTAATACACCTCAACTCTTATACATGCATATAAGGCCTGCACACTCAGTACATACACCTTAATCTATAACAACTCAACCCCGGAATGAAATAATAATATTTAGGAAAACATGTGAGGACGAACTAGGTTGCTTTGGACAAAAGATTTAAACGACAATCAAGAAAACCTGTATATTTGTTGTCACAGACACGTTTTTGTTTTTGTTTTTCTGTTTCTTTTATTTGTAATTATTCTTTTGTTGTAATTATTACTATGAAGACTGCATTGATTTATATATATTATATTGAATTTTGCATAGAATTTTTTGGAATTTGCATAAGCTTTGTATATATTTTTTTTCTTTTTGTTCCTCTGATGCTTTTTTTTGTTAACAAAGATTAAATTTTAAATTTGTTATAAAAATTTTAATACTATATTATAAAATTACTTATTCTAAAATTTAAAGTTTTAAACTATTAAAAGAGATTGTGACAAGAAGAAAACTAATAAAAGAGACTTCTGCAATATATATATATAACCTTTAGAGTAATCTTCTGCACAGATTCAGGGAATTTATATTCACGTGCTTCATCAACTTGATTAATCAAATTCAGCAATCTAATTACATGTTCACTGCCCCACTCAGATGATAAACCGGCTTATAACTAAGATTCTATCTCCCTTTAAGTTATATTTATAATAATAACTATGATAGGAGTATCTGATGATATTGAATTATTGATTTCTTTTTAAAAAATTTTAATAATATGTATGCAGAGATCAGAGACTTTTAAAATATTTGATGTCTAAGGAATACATCCCCAAAAAAGAAGAGGTAGATCTTAAATTCAGTTACTAATTTCAATTTATTACTGCTTAATTGGTTAATATTCAAACTGCTTGTTATATTGATGAAAAACATCGCGTTATGCGGAGTATATATATTTTTATAAATCGGAGTAATTATATTATATTATATTATATATATAATTAATTATTAGCATAAAATATATATAAATAAAAAATAAATTAAAAATAAATTATATAAATATAAAATAACTGATTTAATAACCGATTACTAATATGCTCGTACCATTTCTCAAATCCAAATTTGCAAAGGAAATAATAACAGTAGTGGTGGGAGGCACTAGCTAGCAGCTAAGCAACTAGAACATTTTTTTCACAAGTTGAGAGAAAAATAATGCATCAATTTTCTTAGGAATTAATGCTTCCCATTCTTGGTGGGGTGCCACGCACATAGATATATATATTCGAACAGCATAAAATAAATATAAATATATTGCTGCAGCAAGAATGGAACGGCTCAAAATTAAAATGAGTCTGCCAAGATTAATATTTTGCAATTAAAAGAATATATAGAGGAACAAATAATTGATAATAATAAATAATAATTGTAGTAATAATTCTCCAAAGGCATCAAACGAAATTTAATTTAGTGTAACGAAATTTCTGAGGAGTATACAAGAGTCATGAGTTGAACCTTGAACCAAAAAAAAAAAAAAATAGAGTAAAGAAAAGAATAAAACAAACACACTAATATAACAAAAGAATATATAGATTTACATGATTTCACCAGGTCCTTGTCCTCGATATAACCTATGATGGAAAAACCTAACACTTAAGAAAAAAAAAGAGTCATGGATATCATAAATCTATACAGTATATATGTGTATCCAATAACCTTTAGTTTCCTCCTTAATCCTACAATGATATATGTATATATGATAATAACAATAATAATAATATATAAATAATTAATCAGTATAGAAGCCTGATTTTAAAAAAAGAAAAACCAGCAACATAGTATATATGTAAATCACTATATGCATGATGATACTTATATGAATATGAATAAAAAAAAAACATGGATAGGATTGGAAAGTTGATGTTGATGAATTTTCAGTAGGTATCCCACAAGCATTCCAAATCTGAAAGAGGTGCAACTGATGAAGAAGGACCTTCAAGATCCTCGTACAATGTTCTATTATTATGCTGCTGCTTCGAAACCACCGATGACGTGTCATTGGTGGTTCTGTCGTTGCTCAGCCCCGTCTCTTGCGAAACGCTCACCACTGACTGGTTGCCGGAGGAGAATTGCTCCACCTTGCACTCGCCGGCGCCTCCTCCTCCGTTGCTATAGTTCTTTGACGCGATTGCTCTTAGTAGAATATCATCTTGATGATGGTGGTGGACCTCATCATAATAGGTTGGCCACGAGCTATTATGGTAATTGTTATTTGATGATGATGATGAGAACAAGTTGAGATGATTTTGTAGTCTGATTTGATGAGATGATGAAGAAGAGAGTGTGGTGTTGAAATTTGGAATCTGGTAGTTGGTGATGGGAATTTGGTGGCTTGTGTTGTGTTCTTCGGGCTTGATATTGAGAATCTGATGTGATGATGAGAAGGAGGGGAAATAATAGCCGTCGGATTTTGTTGTATCGAGAGGAGTAGGGTGAGGGTCCATGAGAGGTGGGAGTGTGGAACAATCTAGAAGATCATCGCCTATTGAGTTGATCCTCAAAAGGCCAGGAATTATTGATGATGATGAGGATGGGGTAGTAGTCTTCTTTACATCTGTGTTCTTGTGAAAAACCCTCGACACAACCCATTCATCCTACAAGAAGAAAAAAGAAATAGAAATAAAATTATTAAGAAGGACCAAACATGAAAGGAACTCGAAAACCAACATACAAGAAATAAAGGCACTTTTGTAAAAGGTGACCTTTGCAGCCTTGGGGAGGTTATAATTGGCAAATTTGCCTTCCAATCTGAACTCATGCATGACCCAATTGGTCTTTTCACCCTTGGGAGCTCTACCTCGGTAGAAAACAAGCGTTTTCTTCATCCCAACGAGATTCCCTTTCCCTTTGAAAATCTCTTTGTCTTTTCCGGTTGCCTTCCAGTAACCGGAATCCGTTGCTCTATTGGTCCTCATCCCCGTCGGGTATTTCCTGTCCTTCTGACAAAAGAAGTACCACTCCTTCTCTCCCATCTTTGCTTTCTCTGCACACCAAATAATCAGTCATAACTCATAACTAACTAACTAACTGCTCATGTACGGACATAATATTACTACTTCTTACTTGGTAAATCCCAGGGTTCGGATTTGTTCAAATCGGCTTCACCTATGGCAGTTGCACTGAAGCTGCTGTTCATGACCTTCTCGGTGAGGTAATAAGTGATGATTTCTTCGTCTGTTGGGTGGAATCTGAAACCTGGTGGCAAATCCAGCGGCTCCTCGCCTTTGTTAACTACCACAGGCTCTTCCATCTAACACAATCAAACTAAATATATTTTGAATTCAACGAGATATATATAGTGGAATACAGAAATCGTGGTTATATTAGGATCGTAAAGCGAAGAAGAAGAAGAAGAAGAAGAATTGGAGAGGTTTTAAGAAAGTGGAAAGAAAGGAGGATGGTGTGCTTAAATAGAGAGAGCGTTTACACGCGCTGTGAGAGATGAGAGAGATGAGAATCGTGGTATGCAAGGCACTTCCTCAAGAAGCCTACAATTGCTGTTTTCGTTTTTCTTCTTCTCTCTCTCTCTTCAAATTTTTATTTTCATTTAATTAATTTAAGAAATACGTGTATTTTTCTCATTCTATGACGTATGTCCTATCTTTGGTGGTTTCCTCGCTACATCTACCCTCACCCAGTCACCCCCCAAGGTGAGAAAAGAAATGGTAAAAAGGGGTGCTTTCAATGCTTTTTGTGGACCCTCAACGTTTCTATTTCTATAGGCTCCACCAATTCTTTTTATTATTATTATTATTATTTATATTGAAAAAAATTAACAAACTTTATCCGCTAGCTAGAGCCTTCAACCTAACATTTAATTTAATTTCCACATTTTCATTATTAATTAAAGATTATATATAAGAATATGTATTCAATTATTTATTTATTATAAATTTAATTATGATCATTAATTTTAATTTATATATAAAAATATATAAATAATAGCTACTGATGACATTAATATTTGTCAGTATCTTGCATGTATGTTACCGTCAACCGTATCTATCTATAGATCGTCCAACTCAGAATTTCACCGTACTCTCTTCTAATACCTCAGTTCTCAGTTCTCTCTCCAACGAAATAGTCTTTGTTCAACAAGGTTGAATAGTAGTAGAAGTGGAATAATAATTACAAGGAGATGAAAATTAAACCAAAATGCATGGTGAACAACTCTGCTTATTATTTTCTTTCTTTGTAAAAATAAATAATTATTAATTAACGAGAGAATTTCTCTACTACAATTTTATAGAAGATGTTGCTAGTTCCACTTCTACTACTGGAGGTGGTGGTGGCTTAATCTAATTTGGTCTTGTATACAAACACTATAGCAGCTTTAGGTGGGTGGTGGTTGTTTCAGTTGGTAGCTGGCTTGGATCAGCTACTGCTTCATATTTATTTATATTTAATTATTTATATTTTATATATAGGTTCACATTTGCTTAGCTTCGAATTCCTAACCTCATTGAAAAAATAGGCCACATTATTAATCATCATGAGTGCCTACCTAGATCTTTCTATATTTTAATATTGTAATTTATAATTATAGTATATGATTTAGTACTATATTAAGTACCAGCAATTCTTTTTGGAAAATTACTTCATTGAAAAATTAATTTATCCAAATAAACAACTATGTTAAAAATCAGAAGTGATTGAATGGAGATTGAATTTTAAAAATATTTATATACACTAAAAATAATATATATTAAATTAATTATTATATATTAAATACATTGATATATATTATTTTATATTTTAATGTATATTTTATATAAATAATTGATTAATAATTTATTATTTGGATTAGCTATTTTGTGTTTAAGACACATTTAAAAAGTATAATAATAAAAATTTTAAATTTTATATATTTAATATATTAAAATATAAAAATATTTTTTATAACTTTTAATAAATTATTTTTATATAAATTTTTTAAATATGCTCTTAAAATATATGTTAACAAGACCTTAATTTTTTTAGAGTTTTAATATTTTATATCCTAAAAGTATTGATTAAATATATCATAAAAAATATTTTAATATTTTTAATATATTTAATACATTAGAAATATAAAAAAATTTATTTTTGTACTAAATAATATTAAAATATTTTTTATAATATATTTAACTAATACTTTTAGAACCCATGAGGCCATGATAACAAAATTTATTTTTTATACACTGTTAAGTTTTGGAATATGTTCGCAACAGTTTCCCAGAAAAATAGAGAGGATAAAAGTCATTAGAAGAATCAGTAATTAAAGAGGGGGTGAATTTTCCAATAGCCTTCCATTTTAGCTGGCAGCCGGGAATAGATTTTTTTTGTGGAAAAAAAATTGGATAGTGTTCAGTGTTTGATTTTATTATTTATTATTTTCTTTTTTTATTAATTTCTAGTCCTACTTATAGAATTAAAGGTGAGAAATCACACTTTATTCTCTCCAATAAAAAAAATTAAAGAGGATTCATTTCCCTGACAGCGTGACACATTCGGATATAAATTCTACTCTTCTAAAATTATATTGTCATTTTAAAAAAATATACTATTAAATTATTAATTACTTTTGAATTAAGATAATAAAACTTAAAATAATAAATGTTATAAATTTAAAGATGATTAAAATATTATTTTATTATTTTACTAATATTATTATTTAAAAAATTGTTTTTAATATGTATATATAATTTTTATAAAATATATATTAAAATATAAAATTTATTTACAAATTACGCAATGTATATTTATATATAAATACACTATAACTAATTTAAACACTAATCTTTAATATTCATGTAATATTTTTATATACAAATTAAAATATGAAATGAAATGTGACATTTTCTTTCCTAATTACTCCAAAGTTAATCAAGTTTGACAACTGTTTTCCTATAATCCGCAAATTAAAAATTGTATAAAATTTAACAACTGTATCCCTCATTCCTATGAAAATAATGATATCCTTGAAAATAACATACCAACGGAGAATAGAATGTACATATGTCAGAAGAAGAAGAAGGTAAAACACTAAAGCATGCATATATTTTATAATTTGATGTAAATCAAAATAAAAATATAGATACAAATTGATATCCGCATATATAGATGCTTCCATATAAAATAATTTATTCTCAAAAGGTATATTATAATTTATAAATGTGATACTACTAAATCAATCTACGCATCAAAGCATGCATATATGGATTAAATCAAAATCAAAACAAGGATATATAACTGAAAATAGCATAGCGAAGAGGGATGGTACTTACATGTGTCAAAAGAAGGTAAAATTAAACATGCGTATATCTTTACCAATTTGGTGAAAGTAAAATATGGTAAAAAGATGTTTGCCCTTTTGATGTTCCAACTAGACTTGAATAATGTATAAATTAGCAGGTAAAATAATAAATCAACAAGGAGGAGAATTAATGAATCTGTCTCACTCTCGTTATTAAATGAAATGATTTGTTGATGGCCAAAATTTAAAAAAAAAAAAAAATTACTATACTACCTTTTTAAATAATATATATTCAATTTATCAGATTTATTGTTATCGAATTTGAATGACCAACATGGTAAAAAGTTATTTTTGTTATGGTAAAAACACACGTTAAAAGCATGCGTAAATAAAAAGAAATTATTTACATTATAAAAATATTAAAATTAAATTGTAATAATAAAAAAATTGTTAGGCACCGATAGCTGAATAATTTGTTGGTTTCGGAGAAAGCAATATATTTAATTTCACCACATGTCTTGTACATACGAAGATGGGAAAGGGTTGAAATATATGACACTATCCTTGCAACTTCGTTGAAATTTCTAAACCAAATTTGCAACTAGCTAGATACTTAAAATAAATTATTATACTCAATTTTGGTATTGGGTATGTATAGGGAGATTAATACATATATGGACCGAAATATGCCAGCGAATAGCCACAGTAGTAGTATTAGTAGGCTGAATTAAACCGAAAGAAAAGTGTACCATTAATATGAACAAAGAGAGATCAACAATCATAAAAGCCTCACTTTTAGTGGGCATTAAGAAGGTAATTATGGCTAATTAATCACCCGTAACCACGGAAAATAAGGTCAACATGATTACTGCTGCTACTTTCTAATTTGCCTTTGGTGAGCCGTAGCTGCCGTCGTTAATTTATTGCGCTTTTTTTCTTCGGGTAATTAAAGTTAGTAATACACTACTTCTAATTAATTAAAGAATAATATCTCAAATGAGTTTTAAAAAAAATTAGTTGGACATTTTAGTTTTAATAAATTAATTACTGAAAGATTTAATTAATATGTTTTCTAACAACATAAGTTAAAGTTATTATTTAACCAAGTTTTTATAAAAAAAAAAGATACAAAATTAAATTTTCAATGTATTTATTGTGTATCTATTAAAATTTAAATTTAAAAACTTTTTATTAATAGCAACTTTAACATGTTGTGCCTTAGTTAAATCATTTAGTAAAAATATAAAAAAAAATTTAAGAATCTTTTTAAAATACTCCAATCAATCCTTTTACAATTTACATAGACAAATAATTTAATGTATGTGATGACTGATTACTCTGTGAAATAAAAGTTTAGACACTGATTTAATAAATACTTTTAGAACATTATACTTTTTATTTTTAATTGAAACCATATATAGATATTTTCTTAGCAGAAGTAATTATGTTCAAATTGGAAGAGACTACTTAGCGAGAAAAAAAAATGTTTTTCAAGTTTTAACACAAATGTATAGGGATAGCGCTTGAATATTGGTTAAGGTAGCGCAATATTTGGGAAATTTTTTTTATATAAAATAAATTAAATTATTTTCTGAAAGAAATTAAAACAACATTATTTACTAAAATATTTTTTCCTTTTTATGCTGTTGCATCAGAATCACCTTGGTCTACTTGATTTTGGATTAAATCCAAGGTTCTTAAAAGTTTAACCAAAATTCAATTTGAGTTGAATTAGAAATAATAAAATAATATATTTATGTATATAATATATATATTTTTAAAAAGATATTTTTTTATATTTTATTAATTTAAATAAATTAACTACTAAACAATGAATTGATTGACTATTTTTTTTTTTACTAATTTTTTTTTATAGATTCACTGACAACTAATTTTTATCGTAAATTAGAGCCGGTTTGATGGTTGATTTTTAGTTAACACAATCGAGTCGACCAGTTCGATCTCAATGCTCAGACCAATGAGTAAATCAGATTACACAACTCCGATTTTATTTGGGCTAAAATCAGGCAAACCTAGTCCAATTTGAGGCTAAATCGTTGAAGGTGACACTGGCAATTTGTATGGTCTGCAGTGGGTGAAGGTATATCTAAGTGTGATTGAAGCTCTTAAGAATTCTCCCACCCCTCCAAAGAAAATGCTTTGATAACATCTATACTAAATATAGCCCAAAAAATTGAATAATTTATAATTAGCAGTGAAACTTTCATCACCCGATGCACTTGGACATGTATACTACACATAATTCTCTTCACTTTTTTAATAAAAACAAGTAGTTTTCGATTCGTGCAAGGTGTAACTTTAAGCTCAAAGTCTTCAAAGAAAAGATTGGAAAGAAAAATTCTTTAAATGATATTCTAATTGGCACTAAACAACAGTAATTGTGCTGACTCCATAAACCTTGACAGCAGACTAGCAGAGATAGAACTTCATTAAAAACCCTAATGGAGCACTCAAGAGTGGTTATATCTCTAGGCCGAAAGATTATAGTTGTTGTTAGTAATCCAAGTTTATTCTTATTTGATTGGAATTATTATACTTGTTTACTATATTGAATATGACATTTATAGCTAAATTATTAAAATGGTATTCAAAAAATTATATCATCAATAAATATAACCGTTAAATATATAAATGGCAAAGAAGCTCTTTGAATGATTTAAAAATTTGATAAAAATAGTTAATAGTCTTATATTTTTTATAAATAATGAAAATAATTTTTATATTTAATAAATAATTTATTTATTTGATTTAATTTTTATGATGGCATTTGAATAACTATTTAAAAGGTGTATACAAATAATTTAAACAAAATCTATTCCCTATAACTTTTTACTTTTTAAAAAATTGGTCACTTACAATAATTGTTTTTAAAAAAATATTTAATATAAAATTACTAAATTTTAAAGATAAAAAGATTTTATTTTTTTAACAATATTTACAAAAAATACATTAAAATCTAATTTTTTAATTTTTTTTAGAATATATATTTAATATTTAATTATTTTTATCACATTTTAAAATTTTTTAAAAACTTATTTATTATTTTTATCTTTTGATATTATTTTTGTTAAAAAGGTGAATTTTCAAATATTATTTTTATAGTTTACGCTTATTTCAATTTTTAACTGTCTTTGTGTCTCTTTCCTCGTAAATTTAGGACAGAAACCAAACTAACCTAAAAACACTAGGTAGTAAATTTTATTAGTTAAAAGTGAGAACTTAATTAATTAAAGATTAGCTAGAAGTTACTTCTAAGCATTGAATATAAGAAAAAAAAAATTTTCAATATAATAGTAAAATTATTTGTTTCTACGTACGCCTTTTTTGTTTTTAACAAGTGTCTTTAAATCTGTTAATTAAAACGAAAGAAGAAGGCGAGAATACACTTTGGAATTGTAATAACTCGAGCTAAATAAAAAAAAAAGTGAAACATTCCGGCGCCGACATTGAAAACTAAGCTAGTTGTATTAGTACTAGTACTAGTATTTGGTTAAGGAAACAGTTCCAATCGAAACACTACGATTTCCCCTTGTTCGTATTACGTTGTTGAATATTGTTCTGCTGCTGCACCTGCATAGGAAGTTGCGTTATTTCCATTTCTTTATTATGCTAATTCAACTAGAATAACCGACTATTGACGCTTGGTACTAATTAACATTTATTTATTGTTACTAGTTCATATTAGTAGTACCAGTTAGTTCTACATCTATATATTACCAATTTAATGTTTGATCCAAGTTCGTTACTACATATTTTACAGCCACGTGACATGTGTTGACATTATGGGAGATGAATGTGGGATGAGCTGGAAAAATCATTAGTTAAAGGGTATTTTGATTAATACGTGTTTGATTTTGATGATGATTTTTATTGGGTTTAATTCGTGTCCAAATGGAGAGATTAATTAGTGAATGAAGTGCAAGTATTAATGTGTGTGAATGTGGACCCCAATATGCCACGTAACCCTCCTTTCCGAATTTTGCGAGAAAACAATATTTATTATTCAAAAAACCACACCACTCGATACGGAATAAATTCCGCTGAAGCATACTTTATTTTATTCAGTGCCGATTTTGATTGGCATTTCCTGGTGGCGCTGTTACCAATTTAATTTATTGGATTTTACTATTTTATTTAGCAAAGGTTTTATAAAATTCAGGATATCCAGAGAGAGAGAGAGAGAAATATCACGTTCACTATTAAATTCAAACAAAATACTAATAATATGTAAAAATTAAGAGTAAAAGTCTTTTTCGTTTTCTAATTATTTTTCTGATGGAAACATGGATATAGGTGAAAACTCAGGTGAAGTCGACTTCACGTGAAATTAATATATGAGAGTTTTTAAATAAAAATTTAGTTAAATCAGTAAAATTATCTAGTGGCTCTCAGGTATTAACTTTACGTGAAGTCGACTGCACCTGAATTTTCACCATAAATATATTACCTGATGCATTAATATGTGATTTATTGTTAATTGATTGCAGAAATTAGATCGAATAAATATAAAAGTGAGTGGAGATTTATTTGTACTTTTATAATTGTTAGAGGGTATAATGTTTATCAAAAAATAATTAGGGATCGAAACAAATTTTTACACAAAATTTAATTATTAATAATTATTTTTTATAATAGTTTTTAATTTGATAAATCAAAAATAAATTTTGTCATATATCTAAATTTTATTTAAAAATTTTTTATTAATTAATAAATTATTACATATATAAAATAAAATTTTAAATTAATTAATTACTGAATTGTGATGAGTGCAATAGTAATAGTTGAATTTCATTGATGTACGTATATATACTTAACGTAAAAATATTTATGCAGATAATTAATTGGGTATTAGAATTTAATTTTAATATAATATTTATTTACAATAGTTTAATTTTATGCAGGTATTTAATTATGTAATTTTATATTAATAAAAATAATTATTTTTTTTATATTAATTATGTAAATAATCATAAAAAAATAGATGTTATTAAACGATTGTATAAATTGTTTAGAGTCAGTGTATTTAAATTATACTCGTAAATACTATTACATTAATAAAATGTATTTTCTCAATTTATATTTTAAAATAATTTTATCAATTCATAATAATAAGTAAACTCTTGAATATTATCCACTCCTTTATAAATTAAGAGTCTTTTCCTTACTTTTTACCTTCATTAAAAATTAATTATCGAAAAATTAATAATCTAAATACATTATTCTCTTAATAAAGTTAAAAAATAAAAGAAAACGCTTTACTTAAAAAAAGGGAGTAATATTGATACGCTACAAATATTTGGAACTTTATCTAATAACATAATAATAAATTGATAATGGAATATAAAATTCCAAAACGTGTGGACCCCTTCTCCTAAGTTTCCGAACGTGCTTTCTCGAATACTATATTGGTTGGTTTATAAAATGATAAAATAAGAAAATTAGATTGGAATGGAAGGCTTGAGAAACTCTCTCTTACTAATAACTTGCCCCTAAAACTGTTTGACTTTTGCAAAACGAAACTCAACCGCAAAAGCAAAACGAAGAAAGCAATCCCCAAAGCCCCTCACAAACCCCAAACCGGTGACGTTTTCTGACGCCATGTAGTTATGGATAATCGTGCCTTACTTTCTTCCAAAGTAGCATATAGGACCATAATACGCGACTAAGCGTAATAATATTAATATGTATTTTAAAATTATATTTTAATTTTTAAGACTATAATAGTAATTTTTTTAAGTTTTTAATATATTTAATATATTAAAAATATAAATAATTGTTTTTAACAAATTTTAGTAAAACACTTTTTAATAAAATTTTTAAAATATGTCTTTATGATATTAGTTAATATTAAAAATTAATATTATTGTATAATTTAAATAAAAATTATATGAATAATTAATTTAAAAATAATATAGTCAAAAAATATTTTTAAAAAATATTATCATAATACACTATTATTTTTATTTTTTTATAGACTTTAGATTTTTTAACTTTTATTTTTATAGTCTTTTTATATTTATTTAAGGACAAGTTACTTAATTAAACTGTTTGAAAATCAAAATTACCAGAATACAACTTTTGTAAATTGTAAACGCATTTACAACATTTATATTATGATAGAAACTACGAGAAAGTATGGTGGTTTCAGGAATCAACATAAACTGCCACGAGATGTAGCAGTTTACATTGAAACACGTGTTGGCCAAAAATCGCTACACCATGTAGCAGTTTCTGAAGAAATAGCACAATGAAAAATTCGTGAGAACCTATAGCGGTTTCTTCTCAATTTTGTGGTTTTGAAAATTATGTGACCCTGCAATGGTTTCTTTATATAGTGAATGTCTACAAATACTCAGTATGAGGCAATGGTGAAGTAGTATAATGCCATTTTCACAAATGGAGAGTGATGAGAGCTTTTTAGCTTTAGTGCATTGCTTTGGAAAAAAATTTAAAAAAGCAAACGGTACGGTGTGAAGTCTACCGATAGAGAATTAGTGAGTATTTTTATCTGGTCATCAGATACATTGTCAGAGTTAAAAACCAGTATATTACAAAAGGTGGGAGCATGTAGGACAAAGTGGGTAAAGAAGCTGTTCTACAAGATTCCTATTGCAGTTATGTCAACTGGTGTGAAATATGAAACATTTGTGATAGGGTCTGACGAATATATGCAGGTTTTGTTTTATTGTTGGCACAATTTTCTGAAAGTGAGAATACACGAGCTGTATGCCAAGTTGGAAGATGGTGTTGACAGCTCTGGGGCATCAGCGCCGAATCCTCAGTCGACTACGGTGGGGGGTACTTCTACCTCGATGTCTGTCGTTGTGCCTACTTGTCTGTTGGCTGATCCTCCATCTATTGCAGTCGGGATAGCTAGGTCACCCCGTCTGATTCTGGATATTACAGGTGAGGGTGATCCTCCATCTATTGCATGAGAAAAATGCTGCTATGGAATTTCAGATTGGCCAATCTTTCCAAAGTAAGGAGGAAGTTGTGTTGAGTGGAAAGGATTATAGTATCCGTCATTAAGTTGAGTACAAGGTGATAGAGTCTGATCATCTTAAGTACCATGGAAGATGTAAAGAGTTCGGTAAAGGTTGCACGTATCACACTTCGGCAATAAAATAGTACCTGAGAGGTTAGAAGGTACAACGGACCTCACAGTTGCTTGGCTACCTCGATTTCAAGTGATCACCGACAGCTTGATTATCATGTCATTTATGCGAGGATCTTTCCCTTGGTTAGGGCCGATGCAACGGTTACGCTAAAGGTGTTGCAGGAAGCTACTGAAGTAACCTCTGGATTTAGACCTATTTACAGGAAGGTCTGGATGGAAAAACAGAAGGCAGTAACACAGATCTACGGAGATTGAAAAGAGTCCTATGCCGAGTTGCCCCGTTGGATCATGGGTATGCAGTCCACCATGGAGGAAACTGTTGCGCTGTTGCAGACTTCTCTGGTTAGAGTTGATGAATCTACCGTGCACTTTCATCGTCTTTTCTGGACATTTTCTCCTTGTATTGAGGCATTTTGACATTGCAAGCCACTGGTCAGTATCGACGGTACTCATTTGTATGGAAAGTATGCCGGTACTTTGCTTCTGGTTATCGCGCAAGTCGGAAACTTGAATATCTTGCCCATTGCCTTTGCACGTGTAGAAGGGGGAAATGCGGAGTCCTTGTCTTTTTTCCTGACCAACCTACGACAACATGTGACTCCGCAAGAGGGTATTTTGGTGATTTATGACAGGTACAATGGTATCAAGGCTGCGCTAGAGGCACCTGATAGTGGTTGGGTACCTTCTCATGCATATCGAGCATTATACATTCGTCATGTGGCAGCTAATTTCTCCCCCAGTTTCAAGGGTCAGGATGCGAGACGGCTACTTGTGAATGCTGCTTATGAAAAGACTGAGGCAGAGTTTGACTACTGGTTTGATATTATGAGGACTGAAAATCTGACGATGTGTGATTGGGCGAATAAAATGTAGTACGATAAGTGGACCTAGTACCAGCATGGCGGCAGACGGTTTGTCCACATGATGACCAACATATCCGAGTGTGTTAATTCTGTATTGAAGGGTACACGGAATCTACCGGTCACTACATTGGTGAAGTCACATATGGGAGGCTTGCAGAGCTATTTGTGATTCGAGGACAGACGGCAGAGGCGCAATTGGACTAGCCACCAGTTTTGCGAGGCTCTGGTGAAGGCAACAGAATGCAACTTGAGAGATTCGAGATGCTTCACCGTCACTCTATTTGACAGGCATCAGTCTGAATATACTGTGGCAGAGACGACTCCTACTGGTAACTTCTCGCTGGGTACATATCAAGTTTCTCTCAAGGATCGTACATGCGACTGTGAGTACTTTCAGGCTCTCCATTACCCATGTTGCCATGCGAGCGCATGCTGTGCTCAGTCACGACTGAAATGGGCTACATACGCTCATGAATTTTATAGCACTGGTACCTTAGCGGGCGCCTGCAATGACCCTCTGTGGAAGGCATCGTCCGAAACCTCCTCCATCCTAGGATCGGCAAATGTGGCATCCGGCAACAGAAACCTATGTGCTACACGGTAACACCAGTCTAGAAACTCTGCGGACGGACCTGGATCAGCCACTCTCTGGATACTCAGGACAGAATCAACTCTGTTATCCCAATGCAAATATCATGTCTGAAAATAAGAGGGAAACTACCTATCTCCACCCCTACCATCCTTGCCATGTAGCCAGTCTATGTTCAGAGCTGGATTAGGTACATGCTGTACGCCGTCGAGCTGTGAGACCACCCTATCAACTTGATGCCACTCAATCACGACAAAATATATTAGGCTAGTGACCGTCCGCCATAACTGACTGTCCTTCTCAGCTAGAATCTCCGGATGAACCAGGACAAGTATGTCAAGCGCAGTATAAGGCTCCCACACAATTTGAAAATAACAGTCGAATCTAGCATTAGAATACTATATACAGACATGTCGGTGAACAAGTAATGAAACTTTGAACCACACACAAACAACTTATATCTCGACCACTCAATCAGTCTAATGCAAGGCGAAACTGGATAATTCTTTGCTCCTTTCCGTCAGATGTGGATAAATAAATGGCCCACCTGGAGGATAATAATGTGATATGAATATTTAATCCAAAATCTAAAATATTAATAACTTGAAACAAATAATGAAACCCTTAGTGCATCGATCGATACCTGGATGCCAACGAAAAAAAATAAGTCATCAAATCCATGCGGCCTGAGAGTGGGGAACCGCCAGAAGATCTAAGACTGTAGTAGTTGTAGGTAACCTGCCAAGTTAGTGACATTTATGCTGGCCACCCGACACATGCATTGATATAGAGTTGAGATGAGTGGTTTGTATCATCAGAATTTAATTTTGTTGGGGATATGATACTTCGAGATCAAGAAATAAATTGAACCTATTTAGATCTTTTAAGGAAAAGATAGAGTTGAAATGAGTGGTTAATATGAAAATTTCATGGGAATTGATGTCTATCATCAGAATATCATCTATATATACAATAAAAAAAATAATAAAATGATATGATTTCTTAACAAACGGTGAAGAATCTGAGCGTATGCTTTTGAATCCATAATTATAGAGTGTATTAAAAAGAGTATTATACCAAGCACATGGTACTTGCTTGAGGCCATAAATGGCATTGTCCAACTTATAAACTAAATCTAAATTTTGATTAATGAAACCTTGAGGCTGCTCTATATAGACTGTTTCACTTAGCTTTCCATTGAGGAAAGCGTTATCAAAATCAAACTGGCGTAGATCTCAACCATTAGCAAGAGCAAGAGTAATGATAATTTGAATAACTAAAAATAGCATCTATCTCTTCTCTAATCTGTTTATACCCAAATATATTTCAGTGAATACAAATCAATATAAATTTTTAGTTACTAGTACTACATTATCAATAAAGTGTAATTCCAATAATAAAGATGTAATTGAGCTATGTCATAGGAGATTAGATCATCCAGCTCTCAAAACTATATTGGATGTCTTGAATAAATAAAATATTTTTGTATTATATACTGATCAACCTAAATCTGTATGTGAATGTTGTGCTGTGACTAAATTACACACTTTACCTTTTTATGTATCTAATAGCACTTACACTCAACCTTTTGAACTTATGTACATTGACATTTGGGAACCTTGTTCTACAGTTTTTAGAAATGGTTTCAGGTACTATATAAGTTTTGTGGATGCATTTATAAAGCATACATGCATATCTCTTCTAGTAAATAAGTCTGAGACACTTAATGCATTTCAAAATTAAAAGACTCTAATGAAAACACAAACGGGGTGCACTTTAATGTCAATATTAGAAATAGATCATGCCATGAAATTTCTATCCAATGCTTTCAAGAATTTTGTGATAAAGGTATTTTTTATAGGTTGCCATTCTCTTACACACACCAACAACAAAATAGTGTGAAGAGGTAGCATATAACTGAAGTGGGATTAGCGTTCTTAGTAACACATCTTTGCCAATTGCTATGTTACTGAACTTAAGGCTCTGATACCATAATAAAGTTTATGAGCTTTGAAAACTTAGCGTTTTGATCTTGTTGATCTGAAGCATGACAAAAGAATGGAAAAAAGAGAAAATGTAGCTGAAGAGAGAAAATGAGATGAAGAAAAACTGAATGTAGTATATATTAATTGTTATATATAGTATCAAATATTCTTCACATACAAGTCATTTTGACATACAAGTCCATACAAGTTCCTTTAACCTAATTTATCTCACACGCTTCTTTGCCACCCCTAATACTTCATTATCGCCGTCACCAACACCATCATCTCCTCCTTCTCTTCCGCCTTCTTTTCTCGTTGGAATTTCTTCTCCTCCTTTATTTTCCTCTTTCTCCTCCATCATCTTCATCTTCCTTCCTTTTCCTCCTTTTCTTCCATCATCTTCATCATCAAGATCATCATCGTTATAGTCATCGTCGTCTTCTTCTTATACGTATATCGTCGTTATCGTTGTCGTTGTTGTTGTTATCATAGAATTTTTGCCATATTGATGACGTTGTTGTTATTGTTATCGTTATCATAAAATTGATTTGGTTGTGTTTTTGTTGATAATTCAGTTATTTTTGTGTTTTGTTTTCAAATTGAGTTTGTGTGTCGCAATCAATAAAGAAATTCGATGTTGGAGTTATGAATCTGAATTATTATTGTGATGAATCTGTTCCATTCTCGTTTTGGTATATTTTAGAAAACTTTCGGTGTATTTTGGAAATTTTTCGGTGTATTGTAGAAATTTTTCAGTGTATTTTTATTCTGATAAGTTCTACATAATTCAAAACTTTTCCTCTTCCTCCTCCTCATCTTCTATTGTTGCTTCTTCTTCTTTTTCACCATTATCATCATTTTCTTTTCTTATTCATCTTTTCCTTCTTATTTTACATTCTCAAGTTTCTTCTTGTTTTACTTTCTTAACAAGAATAAAAACAAAAAAAATCAAACAAAGAAGAAGAAGAAACACATAATGCTACAAAATTACTTGAAAGATGATGAACCTATATTCATTCAACTAAAAGAAAGAAAAAATAAGGAAAAAAAGAAGAAGAAAAAATGCATTAAAAGAAATATTTTTGTGTATTTATAGCAAATTTTTGGTGTAGGAGTTTTGAATCTAAATTATTATTGTGATGAATTTATTCCATTTTCGTTTGGTGTATTTTGCAAATATTTCGGTATATTTTGGAAATCTTTTGGTGCACTGTGAAAATTTTTCGGTGTATTTTTATTTTGAAAAGTTCTGCATAATTCAAAACTCTTCCTCTTCCTCCTCCTCCTCATCTTCTGCTACTACTTCTTCTTCTTTTTCATCATCATCATCTTTTTCTTCTTTTTTTCTTATTCATTTTTTTTATTTTATCTTCTTAAGTTTCTTCTTATTTTACTCTCTTAACAAGAATAAAAATAAAAAATCAAACAAAGAAGAATATGAAACATATAATGCTGCAAAATTACTTAAAGAGGATGAACCTACATTCATTCAACTAAAAGAAAGAAAGAAATAAGAAAAAAAAAGAAGAAAAAATGCATTAAAAGAAAATTTTTGTGCATTTGTAGCAAAATTTCGGTGTAGGAGTTCTGAATCTGCATTATTATTGTGATGAATTTGTTCTATTCTCATTTCGGTATATTTTGAAAATATTTTGGTGTATTTTAAAAATTTTTTGGTGTACTGTGAACATTTTTTCGGTGTATTTTTATTCTGATAAGTTTTGCATAATTCAAAACTCTTCCTCTTCCTCCTCTTCATCTTGTGCTGCTGCTTCTTCTTCTTTTTCACCAACATCATTATCTTCTTTATTTTTTATTATTCATCTTTTCCTTTTTATTTTACCTTCTGAAGTTTCTTCTTGTTTTACTCTCTTAACAAGAATAAAAACAAAAAAATCAAACAAAGAAGAAGAAACACATAATGTTGCAAAATTACTTGAAAGATGATGAACTTACATTCATTCAACTAAAAGAAAGAAATAAATAAGAAAAAGAAGAAGAACAAAAATGCAGCATTAGAGAAAATCTTTTCGTGTATATGCAGCAAATTTCGGTATAAAACGAAGATATTTATGTGTATTGTTTAAGAAATTTCGGTGTTTTTGAACTGATAAGTTCTGCATAATTCAAAACTCTTTCTCTTCATTCTTCTCATCTTTTGCTGCTTCTTCTTCTTCTTCATCATCTTATTTCATTTTCTCATAATTCTTCTTGGGAGAAAAAATCAAACAAAGAAGAAAAAAAATACATAATGTTACAAAATCAATAGAAAGAGGAGAAGAAAAAAAATGCAGCAACAATAACAATAATAAAAAGAACGACGATGAGGATGAAACACGCAAAGAAGAAGAAGAAGGAGGAGGAACGCGAAGAAAAAAAAAAGGAATGCAAAGAAGGAGAAAAAGAAGAAGAAGGATAAGGAGGAGGGAGAAGAACGTAGAATACAAACGTTGGAGAAAAACTGTTTCTCATTTCGCGCTATTCAAAGTTGAAGAAATGCGTATTTACCATCTCTCTAAATTGAGGGTTATTTTTGTTGGATTTGGACTAATTTATATAAACTTATATGCCAAAAAATTTGTATGTATAATAGTATATATATAGTCTGAGCAGTGAGCACTCTATATATACAAGCTAAAGAGAGAGAAAATAACCATTTTTCTCAAATACATTCGGTTATAAGTATTTTTTAATATAAGCAAGTAATAACTGTTTTACTCACTTTCTGTTTCTTCATTGTTATTTTCTATACTATCCTAAATACTCCTAGTTATCAAATATTTTATCTGTTAATATATTAGCAAAATTAAAATAAATATATTTTGTTAAAATAGAAGAATATATTGTTCATTAAAATTAGTTGTATGTTAGAAAAATATTTTTCTTGCTACATGTGATATATGTCCCATTGCATGCCATCAAGGAGTCATCATGGGCTTTTGAGTGAAGAAATAAATCAGAGGCGCTGGATGAGAAAATAGTGATGTCATCAAGAACATGGATTATGGACTTCACCTTAATATAAAAGCCCAGTTATGTTATCCTTAATCCTAATCTTAATCTTTGATTATTATTATTGATTGATACATAATCAAGTGCATATGGGTGGTGGGCCAAAGAAAGCTTAGCTAGGGTGGTGGGGTATGGCAGCAGCAATTATTGGTGATATTCTAACGTAAAGCGCAGCAATATCAGATTAGGACTAATAATATAAAGTGTTGTAGGGACCATAAATTATTCATACTCAAAAACCTAACACTGTTTCATAGGTTGAGACAGTTGGCGTTCAATCAGACAATTGTATTATAAAAATGTTTCTCTATTGGGGAAAGATCGATTGCTAGCGATAAATTAAAGATGAGCAAGTAACCCTCATTTTTCAGCTAATCAATGGTCAAAAATCAAAATGTCTCCCTTTTTAAAAGGTTTATTATTCAACTTAAATCTTGCCCGCTTTTTCTTACCGTTTTGATCAGCATAGTGTGCGCAAACCCACGAATTATACTAACTAAATGTATAGTATCAAACTTTTGTGAATGGATAAAATATATAGTTCAAAACTTCAAATCAATATAACGAATTATTATTATTATTATTATTAACTACTAAAACGGTACTCAAAATTAAATATTTTGACATTGGCAAAAAACAAAAAAATTTCTAAAAGACCCGAAAGACAAAAGGGTCTCTATAAAACTATAACATTAATAAATTTGACAAGACGAGTGCCTAAAGTTAACTGATCACGTTTTCATTAGTAGAAAACACTAAGGTTAACGGAAGAACCGATATAGCAAGCTCTGATAATTTGAAAATTATATGGTATTATTAATTAAAAAAATATATTTTACATGATGGAAATGGAGGATCATCAAGAGTGTGGCGGTATCACTGGTCTAAGGCAGACTACTCCCCTCTCCTCTGACGAAAATGAAAGCAGCACGTCGGCTGTGCTGTCGACGATGTTCTTGCAGAGTTTGCAGCTGACAAGGAACCGATGTAAGAACCCATCCGAAAATGAAACCATTTTCACTTTGAATTTAAATTCTCTCCTCTACTACAAATGAGATCATGATGATACCATGGCTGAGAAAACATTGTCAGAAAGATGAATTTTGAATCCCTAATTTAAAGCAGACGGCAAAAGATGATGATAATACTAGAGTTTGTGCAACCATGATACTGGTGCAACGGTGCTTCTCTGTTGTAGAAGGAAGACGAAGAGAAAGAAAGATAAATTAAGGATTTAATAGTAGTGGGATTAAGGCTAAATTAGAAATTTTATTTCATTTGAATATTAGAGTTTTGAATTTGACTATCTCATCTCTTTCGTTAGTCAGATCAGTCTTTTTTGTTAACAAAAACAAGAACAATTGAGAGTGAGTCATTTTTGTGAAACTTAATAATCTTTTAGGTTGGGTTTGATTTTGGAACAGCATAGATTATGATATTGAGACAGAGATAATAGAGTAAAAATATTAAAAATTATTTTTTGTGTATTATATTTAAATACAATGTATAAAATATTAATGTAATGTATAATATTATACTTAAATACATATAAATAAAATTAAAATATTATGTAAAATAACTAAAATAGATATATTTCTCATATATTCCTCTTTCTCTTTGTGTCTTTCACTCATTTTTTGTCGTCTAACCCTTTCCCAGTTGCTGAAAGACGATAGAAAAATAAATCTGCTATATCTACTAAATTCTGCTTGTGCCAATTTAACTTCTCTAACTCAATATTTAAAATTTTTTGGGTATAATCCATTTTTATATTTTTTTTAACTTTTATTTTTCTGCCTTAGCTTGTAACTTTTTTATTGTGTAAATTAAAAAATTCAATAGGTGCTAGATTTAGTTTTTTTTATCCCAATTAAAAAAAAAGATGAACACAATAAAAAAAACACAAAAAAAAGAGTAGTAGAATATAGTATCTCTTTGTACTCTCTAAGTGCCTCGGAACCTCTTTGAAAATGATGATACAGAGAAAAAAATTAAATTAGGATTTTAAAAAAAGAAAAAATTATCTATAAACAAAAAGAAAAAAAAATTTCCATTAGAAATCTATGTCTATCCTTCCAAATTCCAAACTCTGTATTTATTATTGTCCTTCGTTTAAAAGTGAATACAAAAATAACATTGTATCCGGTGTCCATGTCTTTCTATTCAAACATTTTTTAGATATTTACTATCTATGTCTTTGTGTCCTATTTACAAAAATAAAACGCAATATTAAGGACTAATTTGTTATAGGATAACCACATATCCGAGTAGGTCCAACACCAACAAAAATCACTCTCATTAAAAGAGTGTCATTACACGCGCTTTTTCTCCTCCTCCTCCTCCTCCTCCTCCTCCTCCTCCTCCTCCTCCTCCTCCTCCTCCTCCTCCTCCTCCTCCTCCTCCTCCTCCTCCTCCTCCTCTTTCGTTATCGTCATCACCAACAGAACGAACATTTTGTTAACATATTTATTGGTTTAGATTTTTTCTGGTGCCATCATTAAATAATTTCAGTTTATTTTTTAATTTATTTGTGAATTAATTTCGGTTCATTTGTATGTTAATTTCGGTTCACTTGTGAATAAAAAATTTGGTCAATACTTATCAGCAGCATCAAGTGAACCAAACTTAACACACAAATAAACGGACAACTAACACACAAATGAACCGAAATAAATTAAGAAATGAACTAAAATTATTTAATGATGGTAGTAGAAAAAATTAGAACTAACAAAAACGTTTGCAAAATGTTAGTGTTATTGGTGATGACGATAAAGAAGAAGGAGGAGGAGAAGAAAGAGGAAGAGAAGAAAAAGAAAAAAAGAAAAAACCTGTGTGTGCAAATTTGGAAGAAGAATAAGAAGAAAGAGGATGAGAAGAATAAGGAGGAGAAGAAGAAGGGAAGAAAAAAAAATCTGAAGAAACGGAGAAGGAAAATGAGAAGGAGAAGGAGCGCCTGATTTATAAAATTATTATAACAATTTGGATAAACTTAGATAAGTATTTTGTTTGAATGCAGAGTTTTATTCAATTTGTTATTTGCATCTTGTAAGATTATTTTCGTTATCACTAAAATATTTTAAATACTAATTTGATAATTATTATAATAGCACTCTCAACCCAAAAAAAATTATTTAAAAAAAATATAAAATAAAAAATTAATCATCATTAAATTTATAATTTTTATTATGTGTAAATTTTACTAAATTTTATGAAGATTAAATTTTTATTTTTTTATTTAATTAACTTTCTCACTAAAAAAAAATTGATCTAGTCACTGTGTGTAAATTAAATTATTTTTTTCCCTTATCTTAATTTGCAATTCAAGTGTGAATCTAGTTTATGGTGGTTATATAGTTCGTTGCCAACCTGATGTGCTTATATTGCGATCACATCATCTAGCATCACAAAGCTACAATAATAGGCGATCCCATTTAGGGCTCAAAACTGTGGTTACGGTTGAGAGATTATTTTTTGTCTCTTTGCTTATTTCAAATCGTTATAGCATGTTGAAGACATTGTGAACCGGATGCAGGTTTATGTCTCAAGGTCAAACTTAAATCACATGAGCTATTGTCATTTTGTGCTTCCTCCATTTCATGTGGTTGCATTAGTGACGCAATTATAATATTGTACATGTAATTCATTGTGCAATTTCAAACCTTGCTCCCATATCTTAATTCATCATTAATTCCCATGCTTAAAAATAGAGAAAATCCTCGAACAAAGCATTATAAAATAGGATAAAATTAATTTTTTTAAAAATTTAAACTAATAAAAAAAAACACATATAAATAATATATATTTAATATGACCTCTCAAAAACTTAAATTAATAAGAGAAGACATATAAACAATTATATCTCTAATATGTTTATTCGTTTTTTTTTTCAGATATTATATATGTCATAAAATTATTTTTTTAAAAAATTTATATTGATAGTAAAAAGTACATAAATAATTATATTTTTAATATAAAATAATCTTTTAAGAAGTCTAAATTGTTCCTTAGCACATTTGATTATTTTTATTAAAATAATTAATTTGTAGCGGATGAATGTCAAAATAGCAAACTGAAATTCAAAGTTTTAACAAAGACAAATACCAAATTATGAAGCTGCGCCTAATTGGTGGTTGCACCTGCAAATCCACGCACCCCCTTTACAACAGTGAATAACCCCACAAAGTACAAAATTGAACATCGTTCTCAGTTTAATTCATTATAGTTAAGGAACTTATTGGTAATGGAAACATGATTATTACTTATTCTTACATATTTTATTGGACTGACCTAGACTAAAAGTTCCATGCCACGCATCAAGCTTCAAGCGTGCGTGTGTCATTCTATCTTATCTGTGCGTGACTTGGATTAATTAATAATAAAAACCTTATGCACTAATTTATTTTTATTATTATTAGGTATATATATTAGTATTAATAATTTATTTATTAGATATCATCACTTGTATTAATTATTGTATTTTGGGTCATGTGGAAAAAGTCTCATTCACATACACATATACATATGTAGAGAGATTGCTTTAATTTTGTGTTTTTCCAATACATATATACAAAGGAAGCAATCATCTTTATTTCCTTTATTTTTTAAGTCAGTTCATTAGTTTTCTTTAATATATATAATAATTATCTCATAAAGTTGATCATCTTTATAAAGTTATATTATGAAATCAAAGTTAATTAGGTATACCAGTTTACCCATACGGAAGTGTAGCTCGTGTGCTTATCACAAAGCACATCCAAAGTACTTTCAAAGATCCTCTTTCTTATTTTAATTCAAATTAATTAATTTTAAAAGATTGTTGAAAAAAAAGGTGCTGGAGCTTGTTTGACACAACAAGCATTATTTTGTCTTACTATTACAAGATACCATGGAATATTCTTATAACAAGCATGAAACCTGGTTTAAATTACAAATGCAATCACTGTTGTAGTTGACTGTTTGAAATTAATGTTGCAATTCGATTTCGATTTATTTAAATCATGGCATGAAGTATTTATCATCTATATGAATCGCAAATTGAATTATAAAAGAAAGTTGGCATAGATGAATGGGAAGTGAAGTTTATTACTCCAAAACTGAATATTGCTGTGCCCTTAATTAGATCAAATAAAAGATTATGTAGAATTTTTATCCGGAGATTATTTCTATCATTTATTCAAATGTCAATGCATGATTTTATAAAAAAAAAAGTAATAAAATATATAAATTTCTATAGAAATTTGAGATAGATGTATAGATATCAAGTTATTTTTTAAAACATCGCAAAGCCAGTTTTCGTTCATTTCTTTAATTTTTTGCTTAGTTTCATTATATTAGAGAGATAACTATTTTTGTGTTTTTTTTTTCTATTCGTTTATATTTTTGAAAGAAGTAATTTTATGATATGATATTAAAGTTTTTATTATTTAAAGGTCTAAAATTCGACCTTGTTGATCCAAAAAAAAAAAGTATATATAAAATTTTGAAATGCAATATTTTTTTTAAAATTTTAATTATTCTGTTGGTTCTTATAGTTTTACTAAATTTTCAGTTAGATTTTTATATTTTTTTCTTTTAATTAGATTTTTATACTTTTAATTTTACAATTAGGTCATTCCTAGTGTAAAAAATATTTAAATTAACTGAATATTTTTTCGCAAATTAAAGGTATTCATAATTAAAATCTTAATTAAATCTTTGACTGCATGTATTTTAGAAAAAATATTCTGTTAGTTTTAATATTTTTGATATGAAAAGAACTAAATTACAAAATTAAAAATAGTATAAGAACTCAATTAAAAAAATATAGAGATCTAATTAAAAATTATAGAAACTAAATAGAGTAATTAAACTTTTTTAAACTCATTTGATTTTAATTTTTTTTTCTCTTAAAAAAACTATAAGCCTAAACCTATTGGGAAATTTTCTATCTCCCTCACACTGTGGGTGTGACAAATTATTACAAAAGTGAAACGAATAAATTTTGGGCACGTCATGGTCTCCAAATTGAAGCTTTGTATGTGTGAAATCAATATCATATATCATATATCATATATATTTGTTGGGTAGATAATATAAATAGTCCTCTTGGGCATGAGTGAAATAAAACAGTGCAATAATGATTAAGATTTAAGAAGCGAAGATGATGACATGTTTTGATTGAATAATACAGCAAATTTTAGGTGGCATCCACTGTCAGCATCAATTTACCATAGCTACCCAAATAAAAACAAACACCAAACCTCACATAAATTTGTACAAACAAATATATCATATGAACTCATTCTTTCCC
Organism: Arachis ipaensis; assembly: GCF_059453495.1. Lineage (NCBI taxonomy): Eukaryota > Viridiplantae > Streptophyta > Magnoliopsida > Fabales > Fabaceae > Arachis > Arachis ipaensis. The sequence continues at coordinate 127,794,751 of NC_142441.1, forward strand.
TATAATTATCATGTATATAATATAGTAAATCTTATTCTGTAGATTATTATTCTAGATTATTAACCACTAGCTAGGGCTTATTAAGCTGAAATAATGCATGTTTTGGGTCACCCAATTCGTAGACCAAAAAATAAAATAAATAAAATGAATAAAAACTATTGACCAATGAAAACGTGGTCATTGATGACGTCCTTCACAACTCTCTAGGCTTGTAAAGATATCGCCAGCGAAGATCCATGTCATTATTACTCAGTTAAAACAAAATACACCAAGTTGGTCACCGTTGACTATGTAGTGCTTCAAGTTTATCATCAGTTTTCTTAGTAGAAAAAAAAATCGAAAAATCTCCAGAAACCATATGAGGTAATAATGAGGTACATATAGGAAAATCAATAATTTTATTAAGAACCATATGAGGGGTGTGTATGTGTATATTATAAATTTGCAATTTATAATATCATGAATTGGTTGTTATATTGGATGTGATATATAGCAATATAATAAGACCCAAGTGTGTACGGTCTATTAAATTCAAATCTCACTTGGCTCAAATCCATAGTCGCAGAATTGATCAACAAAGTATATAATTATTAAGTCTCAAAGTTGGTATATTATAAAGATCTGATAATGTATATATCATGCATGGTAGGATATATATAATATAACTAATGATATTTCTACACCATTAATTTAAAGGTGAAGGAATTTTATGAGGAATAATCAGGGAAGGTGCAATTCTGGATCAAGTAGGAAAAATGGGGAATAAGTGATGATAAGGACAGGGAATAAATCTACTATAAAATAAGGCTTTCTAAGTTAAGAGGACTTCATTTTTTCTAATTGAAAATTGTTGTACGAATTGAATTTAGTTTAAATTGATTTTAAGAGAGATAAACATTAAAAGAGCAGTCTAATGCACAAGCTTAACGTATCATCCGAAAAGGTGCATGAAAGAAAATTGGATAAAGGAGAAGAGTTAGGAGAGACTAATTTTAAGGAAAAATTACTAAAAGTACTCATGAAGTTTATAAACGCTGACAAAAGTATTCATAAACTAAGAAAATTAACGATGTACCTATGGAAGATGAGTTTCGTATGACAAAAGTATCCAAACCCTAATTTTTTGTTCATTTCTTAATAAAATTCTCAAACTATCCCCACTCTCAATCTTAACTCACTTTTCCAACTTTGCATAACTTAACATGCACCTTTAAAACCTTTGTTATGGAGTCTAAAACTACTTTTATAATAGACCAGGCCGAAATCAATGGTGGTGGTGGTGGTAGAGGACTTCGACCGGTTCCTAGCAAATAAATTTAATATGGTAATTTCTTTCCCATTTTTTTCACCACATGTCTTCACACAAAGAAAGTCCCCAAATTAAAAAAAAAAGGAGAAAACAACTGAAACGATTAAAAATTGTTCCTTTATGATTCTTTCTCTGATTCTTCATCGGTATTGATTGATTCTTTTGTTAATCTTGGCGTGCAATCCTCTGTTGCATTACTATCCAAAACTCACACCATAAATGTTCATTTCGTCTATTGTAGGAGTAGTTTTGGACTCCATGGCAAGGGTTTTAAAGGTGCATATTGAGTTATGGAAGATTGAAAAAGTGAGTTGAGGTTGATGGTGGGATAATTTGAAAATTTTTATTAAAAAATTAACAAAAAATTAGGGTTTGGATACTTTTGTCATACAGAACTCATCTTTCATGGGTACATCATTAATTTCCTTAGTTTATGGGTACTTTTATCAGTGTTCGTAAACTTCATAGGTACTTTTAATAATTTTTTTCTAATTTTAATAATAAACGTAAATTCCAAACAATTCCACAACAAACAATTGACTTGAAAAGTAGGGCAGAAAAACTATGAAATTAAATACATAAACATGGTGAAGTTTTTGTGAAACCTCACATTAATAAAGGAAGACGTCGTTTCGGGTAAATTATATTTGATGAAGGACTCTAATTAATTTTAAAAAAAATTAAGTTAAATACTTAAATTTTTAATAAATTTGTATTTTTTTTAAAGATTATAGAAAATTACTCCCGTTAGAGAAAATATTTTTTGGAATAGAAATTTTTTAAAAATTAAAGTGTTCGACATAAATTTTTTTAAGAACTAAGCTAATTTGAGTATTTACTCCTTGTATTTACTCAGAATAAGCAATTTTTTTTTTTTTTTTTTTTACAATATTTGTTAACTACATTGAGATTGGAAGTATATAATATTTATATGTTGAAATAAGCAGAATTTTACAAGCGGAATAATAAGTTCACACAAAAGAATTAGAGTTTGTTTGGAAAGTAGCAAAAATTATTTTTTTAATTTTTTTATTTTTAAATTATGAAAAAGTATATTATGTGTATTGCGTACTATTTTTGAGAAATTTTTTTAACTTTTTAAAAAATTAATTAAGAATTTTTGAAAAAGAAAAATATAATTTCTTTCTTTTTAAAAGTTATTTTATTATTTTTATTCAAAAAAATTGACTTCAAAATAAAAGAGACCATTGTACTACTTTTATTTTTGGCTTTGTAAAAAATGTTTTCTGTTTCTGTTGGAAATATTGGCCCTCCACCACTATTTTTACGCAATGTTTCATCTGCTAGAAGTATTGGTCTTCCACCACTATTTTCACACAACCATTTTCACAAAATATTTCATCTGTTAAAAGTACTGATCCTCCACTACCATTTTCACACAATGTTTTATCTGAAACACCTGCTGCATATGTTCTTTTCAGGATTTTTTTTTATCATTTTACTACTATATTTTTATTATTAAATTTATATTTACCATTGTGTGTGGTATAAAATCTCAGTGATTAAGTTATGTAAAAATAACATTCAATATTAAAAGATATTTGTTATTATCATCGTTATTTTAATATCCATTCTCTTTGTGTAAAAAAAATTGTATTTTTTGAGTCATTTATCCAAATGCTACATCTTTAAAATAAGTATTTCTATAACTAAAAATCTAAATATAAAATAACTTATTTAATTTATAAGTTGCTATTAATAAAAATCTTTATATTTTAATTTTTTTTTCAAAAAAATTTATTTAAAAAATTTACCTAAACTGAACCATAGTATTATTTGGTTTAACGCCTAAGTCTATATAGACAAAGACAAGTACATATTTCACTATGAAATAAGAAGAAGGTATAAAATAGGTAGGTGATAACTCTAATTCACTTAAATCAAAATTTTCAATGAGATATAATAAGGGGATGATATTCCATTAAAAAATCTAACTTAAGTTCCAAATACACCTAAAAAATTTTATAGTACTAAATTAAATAGTGTATACTCTCATTCTAAATTTTAGATTGTAAATTCTAAATCCTAAAACCTAAAATTTAGCCTAAACCCTGAACGTTAAATATAAAAAAAATCTAAGACAAATATTCTCTATTCAAAAGAGAGACCAAACAACTTGGTACGTACACAAAATATAAAATAAAAGTACAAAAATGTAGCTCTAAACTTGATAAGCTACATTGTGAAGTGGTACATCTTGAAACTCAAATACTATGCTCAATTATAGAGCTCCACAAGCTTCCTCTAAACCATCAACCAAGACTTTAATAATCAATCAAGCCACCATTGTCGATAAACAATAACTCTCTAATTTAGAAATGCAACCAAGCCACCAACCATTCAACACATACCAAGCCATCCATTTTGGGGAAAAAAAAAAACAAGGCCACTACACTTGACACTAAGCCTCCAATATTAAAAGATAGAATTATCAACTTCTTTTTTTTAACAGAATAAACATTTTCATTAATTCAAAAAAAATAACGATACGACGTTTACAAATTACAGAAAAACAATCGACTAAATCTTGAAAAAAAGGTTAATATTCTCTATGTTAAACTATATGATGAGAGTGGGCATAATATTCAAATTCAAAGAATTTTAATGGGTAGAAATAGTGGATGTATGTAATTCTTTTTTATTTTAAAATTTACATTAAAAGTGCTGTAATATTGTGAGATACATTTTTTTATCTTTTTCAAATAAATCTGAACACTCTTTTAGTATGAAAATATTTTTATGGACGAAATGCATCCCTCAATATAATTTTCTCTCAAATTTTAGAGATTTATATCTCTAGATCTAAAATATGCATACAAGGAACCGATATACCACAAACAGAAAAAAACTAACCACAAAAGAGGGTTACTAAGATCAAGACTTCAAAAGGAGAAAATAAAAAAACATAAACAAAAATTTCGGTAACGAAAAAGTGAGAAAAAAAAAAGAAGGAAAGAGAAGAGGAAAGGAAAGAAGAGAGAAAGGGAAAAATAGGGCCACTGAGAAACAGAAATAATAACCAAAGAAAAAGAGGAATGGGAAGAAGGGAGAAGGAAGACGGGAAGAAAAGAGTAGGTGAAAAAAAGAAGATAAAGGAAAATGGGAAAGGGAAGAGGAGGGAACATAAAAACTAGGGTCATTGCTGCCAAGGCTAAAATGGAAGCGGCAACCCTCCACCATAACTTTGTTTTAGGAGTGATCATGAATCGGATTCGATCAGCGGATCTGTGGTATTTATCCGCACTTAATTTGCAATTGCGAATATGATTCGATTTGCAAAAAAATTAAATCAGATTGCGAATATTATATCTGTATCTGCGGATCCAATTCACAGATCTGCAACATATAATTATAAATAAATAAATAATATATATTAACTTTTAGAAACCCTAATTCCGTAAACCATTCTTCTCTCTGGATGGTGCCTCTCACCTCACTCCCTTCTTCTTAGTATCATACCTCATTAGTGACCCATTACTTGCATTCTCCTTTACGCTGCCACGCCCGAGCCAAATAGCTCGCCGCTGCCCCCTCGACAGGCCGACAACACTTTACATCTTGGTTCATCACTGTTCACATTCGTTCCTTGTCCTCTCACTTTGTTTTCGCTGCCTCTTTCATCGCCTCTGGTGCTGCCAGTTTTGAATGGTGTCTTCCGTCACCTTCAAACTTCCATTGTGGTTCTTCGCCGTCGTGCCTTTGTTCCTCATTGATCTTATTCTCACATCTGTTCCTTGCCTCTTGTCACTCGCCGCTCTCACCGTCACCTCTTCCTCACCATCGTTCAGTTTCTCGTCGATGTTCAGTCACCATTCTGCTTCTATTTCATTTTTTCTTCTACTTGGCCGCTTCACTTTTGTGTATCTTTTTCTGTCTTTGATGCTTTGACAAAGAATTTTATTTAAAAAAGCTAAATAAGATTTAATACATTTTATATTTTGTAATTTCTTCAGTTGTGCCCTTTTTGTTGTGTTATTATTATTTTTTTAAATTTATACTATTAAGATTTGGTTCTTATGATCTGGTATGAAAATACTTAATTCTTATCTTTTTTATTGGTAATCTGATATGATTTAGTTATATTAATTTTTTTTAATTTTGATTTTTTTATGGTATTTTTTTATTTTAGAGTTTGATATCAATATAATTTTTTATTTTTATTTTTATTTTTATCAGTATATCCGATCCTATATATTTTAGAGTTATATATATATATATATATATATATATATATATATATATATCAATATAATTTTTTATTTTTATTTTTATTTTTATTTTTATCAGTATATCCGATCCTATATATTTTAGAGTTATATATATATATATATATATGGAAAGGAGAGAAAAAGAAGAAGAGAGAAACAAAAAAAGAGGGTCACCGAATCCAAAACAAAAGCAATAACTAGAGAAAAAGGGAAATAAGAGAGAAGGAAGATGGAAAGGAAAGAATTGCTGGGAAAGGAGAGAGAAATGGAAGATTAGAGGAGAGAAAAGAGTAAGAAGGGTTACCACTGCTAAGGCCGAATGGCGACGGTATCCTTTCACCACCACTTTCAAACATCCTAAATCACAACTAACAAACTTCCACCTGAACTAATACTTAAAATCATCTACAAAATAATTTTATCATGAATATTTTATTATATCAAATATTTTTAAAATAAATTTGATCAAAATCTCAACTTTTAATAGCACATTTTAAAAAACAATCAGAATTGCGTAAACAGAATAACAGGGTTAACACAGAAAACTAACGTCGGTTTACTTAATTCCTATATCCAATGGATAGTGGTAGAACATAATTCTAACACTATGTCGCTAACATTAAAAATAATACATATAATTAATATTTTTTTGGTCAAAATCTACAATGATTTTAGTTTTAGCTTTTATATTATAATTAATTTATTAGTATTTACAAAATTTTTGTTTATAAAATTTAAATAAATAAATTTATATCAAAATTAAGTTCAATAAACATTTACTTGAAATAGGAGAACTAAAAAAAATATATAATTTAAAATTTATTAGAGTGACCATGGCTCATGTTGTTTCCCTTAGTTTCACCATTGCATTTGAATAAAAATAATAAAAAATATTTTTTTATAAAATATGAAGAAGGTATAAAATAAGTGATAACTTGAATTGTTCTATATCAAAATTAAGATATTTTCAAGTGATGAGATTTCACTAAAAAGAAGTTAACCATAGTTGTAACACTCTATTACACAAAACTTTATATTTTAGTCGTAAATTAAAGGTGGTGAAACGCCACGATCTCTAAAAACAAAAATACGTACGTAAATATATATGAAGAATAATTTAACTAGGATCCTTGAAAGAAAAGATAAACAAAGCATGACCGAAAATGCGTCATACTCAAAAAGCGTTAAGATAGAAAGCTTATACATGAAACACACACACAAGAAATACATAATTAAGCTCTAGACTCGACCTGCGAAGCAAAGGCCGACCATAATATATATACAACTCCAAATGTACCAAAAGACACACAGAAGTCCAAAACAGAGATACATAATCAAGCTCTAGACTCGACATGCGAAGCAAAGGCCGGCCATAATATATATATACAACTCCAAATGTACCAAAAGACAAAAATACAAAGTCCTGATTCTCCGAAATCAACCTCTAGAAGGAATAATACAAGTTGTACTACAATAATGGAGAATACATACTATATATATATATATATATATATAAGTAGATCTTCGCTTCTGAAAGAGTCTCCAGTACGCTTAGCGAGGTGCCTCACGTCCTGTATATAAAAAACAACAAAATATGTATGAAATGAGAACCAGAGGTTCTCAGTATGGTAATAGTGCCCAAAAGATAAGATATAAGGCTCCGTAAAGTCGAAGGCAATCCTAAACTTATACAACCCAAAACAAAGCCTAGAGTTCTCACTACCAGAAATATGGTAATTCTACCTAGGAATTCTAATCTAGCTCCTCAATTTCAGCACTTTACAAACCTCCTAATCACCAGGTGGAACAACCTTCAGCTCTCCTCTACCACCTAAGAGATCTCTCAAGGTCAAACACATACAAAGCATACAAGTAATACACAATTAAATAAACAGATACAACATTTAAGTCATGTAGCATATATTCATAGATAAACAATTAGGCAAACAAAAAATATACATACTCAAACAAATCATATAAATGTGCATGATGCATGTCTGCCCTATGGCCGATGCTATCATCTGTCGGCTATCCAGCCAAATCCGACATGTCCGGTAGTGAACCTTGGACAGTTCCCGCGGCACATACTCTCAAAAGCATAAGCATATATAATTATTTAATAATTCATTGCGCAGGCAGGGTCAAAGGAATCTCAATCTCAATTTGGAGCAGTGGGGGCGAGTCACTACCTTTGCTACTACCAGAAAGCTCATAATAACCTCAACCTGGACCAAGTGGGGCGTACCACACTCTTGCATCTACCCAGGGAGCTCAAACCATCTCAACCCGGAGTAAGTAGGGTAAACTGCATCCTTGCATCTACCCGGGAAGCCTTAGCCAACAACCTAGAGCAAGTGGGACGAAACCACAATCCTTGCGTCTACCCAGGAAGTACGTTCTCATATGTCCAGGAGAAACAAAGAAGGGGATCCTAACCTCCCACCATCTTGCTGGAGGCAAATTTACAATACCAGGAGGAACAAAGAAAGGTATCCTCACCTTCCACCATCTCTGTAGGGTCGCACTTTCGAGAAAGAGTACTCATGATGAAATAGTCACATTTATAATCAAATCATGCCCACTCTGTATTTATAATTAACATACAGTTCTTCAAACTTATCTCCACTATGCTCCAACATATTCTCTTTAATCCACTCAATACACTCCACGAAACCACTCTAGTTAATCTACCCAGAGTGCTTTATAGTCCTAAGTCACCGGCTCTAAATTCATAATAAAAACTATCCCTTTTCCTTCAATACGTACCCTCTCACTCATCCCAAGGCCTAAACACTAGCTATCGTATCTTAAACAGGTGTTATGGAAGTTTACAAGCTTGCCGGGAAGGTCAAACAGTTAAAAATAGAGTTTTCTATGAAAAACAGGGCTTGTGCATATGCATCATTGCGGTGCGTATGCACGCACCAGAACGAATTCCCAGCATGTGCGTATACATCATAATGTGCGTATGCACAACTTGTAAAAATTTTAGGGTGTGCATGCGCACACCCCTCATGCGTACGCACGAGTCTCATTACACGCTCTGCTTTGTGCATGCGCACGATAGTGTGCATGGGTACACAAACCAGAATTTCTAGTTTTCTGTAACATCATAGAGTTCAGTCTTTTATACCTAACTTCCGACGTTCATAACTTTTTCTGCAAAACTCTAATTTTTCTCATTTTTATATCATTTTAAAGCTCTCACAATCATCTTCAATTTAAAATAAGGTTTACTCAAATCTAGGTTTCGAGAACCATGTTATAACTCGCTGAAGTTGGTTAAAATTTACTTTTTACTCAAAAATTCTACAACACCCAAAATAAATCTTTTTTCCAAATCTTTTCTTTTGAAAACAACACCAATCCTCATTTCAAACTCTACAAAACCTTCCTTTTTCTTAAATCACATTATCTTAACACTTCCCATTTCAAAATCCTTATTCGATTAAAACCATGATTACCTAAGCCTCAATCTCAACTCATCATAAATCCTTACTCCACATACCAAATCCAAATCCCAACAAATGTACCCACATACATCATTCATATCTCATTCCTTATACCATTTCAAACTTTTATAAATGTATACTCATGTACACAAGTCATGCCAACATTTCAAATTCAACAACAGCATTAGTCACCACTAAAACTTATTCTTAATCATTTAAAAATATGACAATTCACACACTTTAATTCTCAATCATCATACAAACTCCAATTTTAATCCAATTCCTCATATAAGTCCAATTTCAACACTCATGTCAACATACACAATACATACCGAAATCACATATCAAGCTAAGCCATCATCAACCGTATCAATTCAACAATATTTTAAAGTCCACTAGCCTAAGTTTCATACAACATTATATGTTATCTACAAGAAACCGAAACCATAACTTGGCTGATTTTTTCCAAGCTCAAAATGCCACAATTCTAGCTTCCAAGACTCCCAAACAACTCCAATAAGTTCCAGCCACCAAAGCTTTGTTTCATGTACTCTAATACACCAATTTGACTTCAATCAACATAAAATTCAACCTAATTTCATACAATTCCATCTTATCAATGCTATGGTTTACCAATTCATCAATTCACAAGGGTTTAGAGAATCTTTAACTTATCAATTGATGATTGGGGTAAAATTCAACAATTATCCAACGCTAGATTACACCTAAATAATCATAATCATGAAAATCTCTCAATACTCAAGCCAAAAACGTGAATTTGAGTTGAAGGAAGAACTGGGCATGAAAATTAGAGTTCCTTACCACTTTGTTCAAATAGAATTGAAGAGCTCGACGAGACGAACACGTGGCCACAAATGGTACAACAATCGAAGTTTCGGATCAAAAGTTACGGGTAATTGAAAGCGAAAGTGAATAGTAACATAGGTTATATATGTTCTTCTCTTCCCTCTCTCACCGTGGAATCTCCCTTTTCTCAATGAAATAAGAAGTGTTTGTGGCTGTAAGTGTTGGGGAAGGCTTATATGGGTTGGGCTTTGGGTCTGGTTCAACTGGTTAAGTCTGTTAGCCTAATTTTGAGACAAAATCTTTAAAATTAATGTTTAAATTCGTATTTTAAATATTTTTATTTTTTTAAATTATAAAATTTAATTTTTCAATTTTTTGGATTATAATTAATTTATTAGTTAATTATTTATTAATTTTTTAGATTTTACAATAGTCTCAAGTACATCCTAAATACTTTATAGTACTAAATCAAATGGTATATATTCTCAACTCTAAAGAGAAGAAAACAAGAAAAAAATATTTCTCAACTGTTGATATCTAAATTTGTCAGCATAAAAACATATTATTATTATTTTCGTTATTTTCAAAAAATAAGAAATAAAAGAATTATATAAAATATTTTATTTTAACATATTTATTTACATCTGTAAGGTCTCACATCGGTTGGGGAGGAGAACGAAGCATGCCTTATAAGGGTGTGGATATATCTCCCTAGCATGACGTGTTTTGACGAGTGAGTGTGGGGGGTTTCGGCTATCATCCCTATCGTCAAAAGCAAAATCGTGAGGCCTTGTGTGCCAAAGCGGACAATATCGTGCTAGTGGGTGGTCTGGGCTGTTACAGATGGTATCAGAGCCGGAGCCCGGATCGATGTGCCAGCGAGGGCGCTGGGCTCCCTTAGGGGGTGGATTGTAAGGTCTCATATCGGTTGGGGAAGGGAACGAAGCATGCCTTATAAGGGTGTGGATACCTCTCCCTAGCATGACGCATTTTGACGAGTGAGTGTAGGGGACTTCGGCTATCATTCCTATCGTCAAAAGCAAAACCGTGAGGACTTGTGTGCCAAAGCGGACAATATCGTGCTAGCGGGTGGTTTGGGCTTTTACAACATCAGTATCCAAAAGAAAAAATATAAAATATAAAAATTAATAGACTAGCAACAGAACAAAATTAGAAAGAGGTTCTTAGGGAGAATTTGGCAGCATGAAGATATTGAATAACAAGATTAGCTTAGCTCATTAACAAGCTATCTTTAAAAATTTTTGCCAAAATATGTGTGGACAGTGGAGCTTTCTGTTTCAATATACTTTTTTTTGATAGAAAAATTTTTTTGTATAAAAAATACTACTAACAAATCAATATAAGAAAATAAAAACATAAAAAAAAGATCAAGAGGTAAGAATCTGAAGAAAAAATATTTAAAGAGGGTAAAAAATTAGATGAAAGAAACCAAAGAAGAGAGTTTAGAGATTATTATCATTAAAACAAGTTTTAAAAAAATTACTATAAATTTTAGCACAAAAGTTTCAATTACTAAAATGTATTTATTTTATTTTTTTCAAAAAAAAAAATTAACAAATGCTTACAAATATTCTAGATGATTTTTTCTAATTTTGAATTTTTGCTATATGAAATTCTATTATAATCTGCATGTGTTTTTAGATATATGTGAGAATGTTAGACCATCTCTAGTAGAGAACTCATTTCAATCCCTATTTATAATCCACTTGTCAAAAAAATAACTTCATATCAGTTTTTGCGTCATAAACAGTAAATAGATGAAACTGAAAGCATGCATCTCTCTCTCCTCCATTAGAAAGAACTAAGTTTAGTTCTTATTATGGTCCTACTTAATTAATTAATTAAAGTAATTAAAATCAATGTAATTATTATTTTGTACAATAATATTATTAAAATTTATAAATTCAGAAATAATGTACTATTATAAAATATTAATATTAAAAATTAATAACTTTATAAATAATAATAATACATAATATATAATTCGAAATTAAAGTAATTTGCAAAATTACTTAATATAAAGAAAAATATAGTTAAACTCTCTAGTTGACAAGTATTGTAAAATTGTCATATGTGTTCAATCAGGTTTTCTTTCAATTATCGATGCTGCTGCCTATTCCGAAGTTGGCATTGCTTTGGAGAAATTGATGATATGGTACAAAATCTTCCGCTCCTAACTGAGGTTATGATAAGTCATTTTCGACATCATCGTGCTCTAGGTTTGAACAAAATTTTCTACATAAGTGTCTCTTTCATCCTCAACAATCATATTATAAAATATAATACAAGCTCTCATTATGTTTTCAAGCTTCTTCTTTTTTCAAAAGTGCTTTGGACCACGTATAATTGTAAAGCGTGCTTGCAACACTTCGAATGCTCGTTCCACGTCTTTTCTCTGCCCTTTTTGGTATTGTGCAAATAACTTGCATTTCTCCCCTTGTGGTTTTGATATTGATTTGACAAATGTAACCCATTTAGAATAAATACTATCTGCTAAATAGTATCCCATAGTATAATTATTACCATTGAAGTATAATTTACCTTCGGAACACAGTCATTTAGAATATCATCAAATACTGGTGAACGATCTAACACGTTGATATCGCTATTTGAACCAGAAACTGCAAAGAATGCATGCCATATCCAAATGTCTAGAGATGATACAACCTCAAGTACCATGGTTGCAACCCCACAATAACCACTCATGTACATACCTTTCCATGCCTTTGGACAATTTTTCCATTGCCAATGCATGCACTCAGTGCTATTCAACATGCCAGAAAAGCCACGACCCTCCGCCATTTGTAGCAGGCGTTGTACATCATTTGAATTTAGTTTTCGCAAGTATTCATCCTCGAACACCGAAATGACACTTTTAACAAATTTTTTCAAGCATTCAATTGTAGTGCTCTCGCCTATGCGCACATAATCATCAATAACATCAGCTACTATGCCATATGCTAACATCCGTATTGCAGCAGTACATTTTTGCAATGGTGATGATAAGCCTCTTCTCCTAATTGCATCGACCCTCTATTGGAATTACGGATAGACATTTGAGAGGGTGTTTACTATTCGAAGAAACACATGCCTTCTCATTCGAAACCTCCGTAAAAAAAATCAGCATTATACACCGGCTCATCTTCAAAGTAATCTTTGAAAAGATGATCATGTCCTACTTTTTTATCTCTGTTGATCCATCTACGAGGATTTGGGAAATAACTTCTCTCAATATCTTCTTCTTCTGAATCATTAAACAAATATTCATTGATCCAATTATCCATGAGTGTGTTATTTCACCTTCTTCTTTTATCATACAAAGCCTCATTAAACATATCATCAAAATTTTTTGCCATTTCTTGAAATGTATTTTTTAGTATTCTTTTGAGATGAAAAATTAGATTTGAAATAGAGTTTGTAATTGTAAATGTTTGATAATTGATATTTATAAGTGTTTTCATAACAAGTAGCTACTTTTCAATGGCTAGTTTTGCAATGTCCATCTCACAACGGCTAGTTTTTTCTTCTCTAATTTTGAAACGGCTAGTTTTACAACAGTTATTTTCATAAACAATAATGCATAATAATATTGATTAATTTTAAAAGTTACATTACAAATGAATAAAACATACTACATAACATACAGTAATACACAATAAAAAATAAAATAGACTACTTAACTCTAAGAATACAAGGAACCATTAAGTGAACCACTTATTAATTATTTTTCATATGCAATCTTATGAAGAGCTCGTTGTTTTTCACTCATTGTAGACGTGTCAGCATTAAGTATTTACATATCCATTTCTCTTTCCCTTTTCTTAGCCATCCTTTCCATTTTTCTTTTCCTTACATTTATCTCTATTTCTTTAATATACCTCTGAGTTTGTAATTTTTGTTCCTTCATCATTGTTTGAATTTGTAACTCCTTTTTTTTAATTGCCATAATCTTTTTTTTATATTTCCTCTCCTCTTATCTTTCCTTCTTTCTATCTATTAGTTCATTTTCTCTAACATTCTTAATATCTTTCATGAGAGATAGTTTCTTAACAACCTATAATTTTTTCCACTAAGATCTTCAGACATTTGTGCTTTTTTCTTACCTTTTCTCTTATTCTTCTTTGATCCTTGTGGACGAACGGGAGAGTCCACACCGATTTTTTCAGCCAACGGTGTTTCTGAATAATGATGAGTATGCTTCAGTTGCACTGACTTTGGTTCTCTTTGAGCATCCACTTTATGTTGGGAGTTAGCTTCTCCATTTTTGTTCCAAATGAAGCATATTTCAATTCCTCTCAAAAGTGAATTTTTGACCATAATTTGTGGAATAAAGTTTATAGACCACTCTTTTATATCATCAGCGTTCGAACCACTTCTTATGTTTCGACTAGCTAGATCATAACAACTAGCAAATTGTGCAACTGCCTTATTGATCTTATATCATCGTTTCTTACATGCAATTGTCCCCTTTTTATATCAGTGCTAAATTCTACACAATAGTCGTGAATTTGATTCTAAAATGTTTTGTTCTTTTGGCCAGTACCATCTATAGGATCAGTTAAAATATTTAACCATGTATTGATCAACATCTCATCCTATTTTCAGTTTCAATATTGAATATTATCTTGCCTAAGATTTTTAATGTCATCATCATTGAGATCGATAGCATCTAATCCATGAGGGTTGACAAAATCTGAATATTGTGAATTTAGACTAGATTGTATCGAAGTCTGAAGGGATGGGTTAGACAAGCCACCGACACCAGATGAGTCATGTCTCGATGCATTGAATTGAATTGGAAACAACAAGGATGCTGGAGTAACATTTCTGATAGAGGGGTAATGCTCTGTGTGTGAATTTTCATTATGTGGTTGGGACAGAGAAAATTGATTATTATAAAAACCTTGAAAATTAAATTTAGGAAGATTTTGTGAATTTGGACTTTAAAATATATTTAGTAGTGTATGTTAAGTTTTGATTTAAAATTTGAGAGTTTGAAGGTTGAGATTGTTGGTATTTAAATTTTGAAAAAAATTTTGTAAGTAATTAAAAAAAGAGTTAAATTGATTTGGATCTATTTTTTGAAAAAAAAAATTAGTAGAACTTTAGTTTTAGAATTTTGAGAAGAGATTAAAGAAGATTAGAAGAAATTGTGAAAATAAAAGTGTTTGTAAGTAGTATATATAGAATAATATAATACTAAATTATATTAAACATAATGGTTATATGACTGTTTCTTCATATATATATATATATATATGTTGTGTTTTTAATTTTATTAATTTTAAAAATATTTTTTGTATTTTATTATTGATATATGTTTAAATTTTATTAGCTATTTCTAAAGAAATTTGAATCCCTCCGAATAGAACTCCAAATACTTAAAATAATGTGAAAGAATTTTTTTCTTTTACTTTTCTCCAATGTTAATTAAATCCTTATTTTTTGTTAAATAAATAGTGAATGGGATCGGACTTCAATTTATTATCGTTGTGCATGTTCTAAAAGTTTTTGCTATAATAATATGATCGATCTACGAAAAAAATATTTGTTGGCTATGAAAATTTTTTTTAAGCTGTGTGTGAGTGAAAATACACAAAAATAAGAGTGTACGTGAAGGATTACAAGTGTTCATAACACGCAGCGAAAATAATAAGATAATTCTATTGATCTATTTTGTGCTTAAAATTTTATTGAAATAAGATGAGTTAGATGACAATACTTGAATATCCTAGTGAATGAAAATTTTTTCTTTCGATAGTACAAAGGTACTATGTGTATCCACACCGAGACTGATCCTTGTTGTCAACTCATTGACCAATGTATTTAACTGAGAAATTTTTTGCAACTCCTTGCACCAGCAATTTTTCACTAAGAATTGGAATATTTGTGTATGTAGAGGTAAAAGAAAAAAATTTGTTGTGTCTTTCTTTTATCATATACACATATATATAGTATGAGATTGGTGACTGATTTGTGAATCAAATTACAACTTAATTTGAAACAGAATCAGTTGGGATCTTATCCATATTTAAAACTCATCATAGAATAAATAATTAATTATTTAATATTCTCAATTATCATATTATTATATTCATGGTGCTAGCAAAGAATATAATAATATTCCATTTGAATTAATATAATTATTTATTTGATCTAATCAAAATAATAATTAAATGATTATTTACCAAGGATTAGAACACTCGTTAGTGTGTGACCCCATAGGTTCAATACTAAGCGAGTAGTAAATTAGTCATACTAAATTTACTAATCAAGGTTGGCATCTAGCAACGCTCCTTGACGACCCGATAGTATGAAGTAATAATATTTTTACTAAGAACCGAAGATGAACAAAAAATACAACTCCTTCCATCTTTTCAGCTCTTGGCTAACTTTTAGAGTACGGTTTGATTGTCAAACTCTAACTTGTTACAATTATTATAATGAATTATGAATGACTTAAGAAACTCATTTCTTAATTCATTCAAACCCCTTGGCCAAGGCATTGTTTATTTCATTTATTATAATCGTAGAGCTCACAACTAGAAAATGGATTAATACAGACAGATTTACAGACAGATTTAGTCTTTATTACAGACGGATTTTTGCTTACCGACGAAATTACCGACGGATTTTGTCCCTCTGTAAAAGCCTCGTCGAAAATTATTTACCGACAGATTTTTTCCGTCAGAAAATTACCGACGGATTTTTCCCAGTTACCGACGGATTTTTCCTCTGTAAATTCTCCATCCATTTCCCTAGGCCGACGAACTTTCCGACGAATTTTCCGTCTGTAATTTGAACCTTGAAAAATCATCTCACACTCTGATTACAGACAAAAAATTCGTCTGTAAATCCGTCAGTAAAGTAAAATAGAATTTTTTTTAGGTTTTTCCATTGCAAAATAAACTTGTTTCCATACAAAATAAATATAAATGTAATAAATACAAATAGAAAAACACACCAATGAGTACAAAATGCTTTCTTTATAATAAGAAGCAATTATTTCCATGCAATAATACAATCTGAATACATTAGATGATAAGTAACTAGTGGACTCATCAGAATTCAATATCCTAATTTATGGATAGCTTCATTCTTTCTTGAGCTTCTTAGTGATGGTGGCAATATACTTGCTTTGGTGGAATGCTTGCTCCAACTCAAGTTTAGTTGGTTGTCTTGATCCATCACCACCAGCATAAGTTCGGGCACCGTACGGACTGCCACCCTTCACTTCATTCATCTCGAACATGCCGCCGCCGAATGTATATCCGATTGAGGCAGTCTATCTCTGCTTCCAATTCAGTAGAGAATTAATTAAGACCAATTAGGCAACAAAATATTTCATATGGGTAGAAATATAACTAGGAACATGTAAATTATAAAGGTTAGCATTATTACCTCATTAGGAACATGTAAATTATTCGCTGCTTCCCACTTTCTGAGCAGAGGATGTCTACCTTATTATATCCGATTTACACTCAGACAACAAATAAGGCAATTATTAGAAAAAAGAACCAAAAAAGAGTTGTTACCACTGCAGTTACTTTTGATTAAATAAGGTAAAGAAATATCTCATGACAAAATTAACCCAAGAAACAAATCTAGGTTCATTAGAAATTTGACAATAGCAATTAAAAGATGTACCTGTAGAAGACGCCATGGAGAATTAGGCCAATGAATGGGATCAAGAAGCTGAACAGAAGAAATGGTTCCCATGAACTAACTGATTCTAGAAGAATCCTCAGTCTCAAAGGACATCTTGAACCTCATCCCAAAATACCACCTCACTTTCATTGCATCTCTCACAATTGAGGCCTTAACACAAAACTCAGGTGAGCTTCCCCTTGGATAGTACACAACCTCAAATGGCCTTCCATTAACACCACAACTCACAGCTTCAACCACCAATGACACCGACACCTCGCCACCTCCAACTACCACCTTCTTGGCCCTCTGTATCCCAACACACAGATCACCATCCTTAGCTCTCAAGAACACAATGGAATCACCAGCTACAAGCTTCTTCTGGATCACAAAATTGCTCCATCCAGTGGTCAATAGGTGCCTGCAAGGAGTCCTTGTTAAGAATCAAGACAGTTAGAACAAAATTCAAATTCACTTGAACCATGAAAAGCTATATATATATATATATATATATATATATATATATATATATAGTATTAGCACCTCTATAGATGTGCCTAAACTTTCAGGAATTTCCATGAACATCTTTGGCAACAATGACACAAGCACTTCATTCATTCTGAAACCATCATCTCCTTTCAAATTTAGAAGCTTTTACAGGAAATACACCTACTTTTAAATGAATGATACTTATTACTTAATGAAATAATTACCATTTTTAAATTCACCAGAATCAGATTCACAAATGATAAGCAACCGATTTGCTTGTCTAGCTAGAACAATATGAAATACTAATATAATATATATAATAATCCATAAAATAAAAAAGGAAGGAGAAAGAGAGAAAGTATAAGGAAGAAGAAAAGAACATATGGCATACATAGTATTCTCCTGTATGTATTGATTAATGAGAGAGCATAGAAAAAGAAAAGTGTTGTCTTTAAATTTGACATGCTTGTAAGTTAGTAAGGATTCCTTTTGTTTCAGGATAGCCAGGCAAATTCATTCCTTTGCTTCTTAACTAAAAATTCATTCCTCTGCTTCATTAAAAAAATTAGTATTGTTAACATAATAAATTATTTTTTGTTCAAATTCAAGCATACTTGTGGAATAGTCACCTTTTGACAATAAAAAGAACAATAAAAAGCAGTTACATGAAATTATCACTAATACTGGGATAGGAATAGGATCTTCTGTGATCTTCAAACTTAAATCAATAGGAATATCAAAATATAATATTGCTCTCTATAAAATAATAATAATAAAAAAAAAGAATCAAATAAGTGAGATTCAAGTGGCCCACTTGTATAAAAACTCACCTTGACCATAGACAACATCTTTATCTAGCCAAGCATAAATTGCAAGAATATCCCATAATTTTGACAAGTTCTCTTGCTTCTCATAAAAGACCAATGTCCTATCAGTGCAAATCACGTCAAGACCTAAATGAGTTTGTGCACGAAAATGGTCAGCCACAATGTGAATCATATTATAGTGATACAATTTTATCTTAAAAGAAATCAAAATAAAGGGCAACTAAGGTAGATATAGCATTTGTATAATAACGCATTTCATGCAGAAAATAATTGCTGGGAATGTTTCACCTTAAAACTTAACTTTGAATGCCTAAAACATAAGTTGAAGATAGCAAATTACACCTTATCTGAGCTTCTTACCTCCCTCTGTGAAAGAGTCCCTAGGAAAAGAAGAAAATTTGCTCATTAGATTCACATTATGCTAATCATTACATGGAAAAAGAAACGCTGAACTGAAACAATAGAACTAGAACTGATGGATGCTAATACTAGCAAAGAAAATATGTTGAAGAGTACAAACAATGAACATGGCATTTGTCAAATAGTAGTCATTTAGAAACCAAAATTCAAACCAACTGGATTTCTTTGACTTCCAAAAGTAGAATGTTAAAATTAACAAAAATAGATGGAAATAAATGATCCTTAGGAACAGTGAACTGCAGACTGGACTTAAAATGGTCTTTAAGAAATGCAATTCATAGAAGAAAAATAATACAGAAAAAGAGTCTCCTCATTTGCCGAGTTACTGCTTCTGCTTGTAACATTAATTGATTTGGTTGACTAGGTTTTTAGTACACTCTAACAATTTCTTTCACAAATTTAGATTATTGTACATAATCACTGCTAAGTTCCCAAAGCATAGGCATTTGGTAATTTTGTTTCCAAAGAGAAGCTAAAATAGAGGCTTTGATAATAATTTCCTTAAGGCAATGGTGCACAAGGATGAAAGAAGTACAAGGTCAAAATCAAGATACAATTATAATCGGTCATTAAAGGAGCAACTATCTAACGTCTATAATCAATAGTCACGTTCACGTATCAAATTAATTGTAACTAACAACACATACACTGATCCAGCGTTATAATCACTTGATAAATTGCTGAGCTTGACTTTATTATCAGCAGTATTCGAAGAATGAACATCAGAACCTAGACAAACTGCAATCAGAAAGCAACCAACTCCAGGAAAAAGAATCTCAGCTCTATTGATTTTTCCATCCAAAAAGTAATTCAAGCTTGTGCCTGTCAGAGTTGGAACAAGATAGTGCAGCAAAATTTCAGTGAGAAAGCAAGCTAACAAAGTAACAATTATTGCAAGTAACATAAGATCGTAGCATAAGCACACTCATCCTGACACAGTATGTTCAACTGCATTATTCTGAATATGTTATAATTTTTGTGTGATCAGTTAATTTATACCTATAACAACAGTTATGCTTGCAGTGATGACTTCAGTAATTGACAGCCCAACAAAAGCAAAAGCATATTGCGAGGCCAGATTCCCAAGGCTTAGGACTACACCACCCCCCATTGCAAACAGAACAGAGGGCCAATTATCCTGCACATAAGCAAATTATTGAACCAATTGTAGGCATATGAACTTTGTTAGTGTGTAACTATCAGGGATCCAAAACATAGAGCTTTTGGAAAATCTGAAACATTCAAGGACGTAGATTTTACAAAGCCATTTTTTAAGAGACTCACCTGAGCAAGTTGAGCTAAAAAATTTGGCTCACTTGGTGTGCTCTTGCCTATCTCACCAACTGTGAATGCAATGAAAAGAGCAGCAAGAAAATTGGTGAGCGAGTAATCAAGATAAGTATGCTGAGGAAGATGCCATCGCCTCTCTAACAAAGTCAAGATAGAAGGCCATGTCCCCAAGAAGAAAAGGGACAAAAGCACGCAAACTATGGCACCCGCCTTGCTCTCCAACAAGTACATTTCCAACTGCAACTGTTTAGAGATTAATTTATAACTAGAATATCAAATTAATATCACAAAGGCACAAAGGCACACGAAAATCAAATTAATATCAATCAACAGCAAAAGCAACCAGCAGGCATATGAACAAACAAACAAGCAAACATCTAATTACCAAGCAATGAAGAAAATCCTGCTCTTGGGGACATTGCCTTCGGATAAGAACTTGAAATCATATATAGCATAGTGGCACTCATTAGGAGGGAGGCAAGCAGCGAAATCTTTGTAGCCTTGAGCTGGCTCACCAAGCTTCTCCACAATGACTTGCTTTTGATTCTCCTCAATCTTGAAAACTATGAACCTGTGAGTCCTTTTTGTCTTGAGCTCCAAAAACCGCAACTTGCAGTCATCATGGACCGCCATTCCGGAAGCTGCATTTGCCTGAGAGATTGAAAGGCACACCAAAGCAAAGCAATTATGATCAAGCAGATACCCACACGAATCATTACTCATGCATACTTTAATCTTTTTGCCACTAGAGTAGCTAATAGTTCCTCAATGAAAAATAAAATCAAGTGATTTCGATCTTCGCCCCTAATTTGATATCCATTTAACAAATTAGAGGGGAAGATTCCGTTGATGAGATCCCAAAGTATGTTATGAATTTTAGGGTTAGCAAGACTGAAATTAGGAACGGAAATCAGTAATCAGATCTGAAAGGGAATGATACAACGATCAGATCGAGGATGTGGAAGAAGCCGATAAGATCAGCAACACAAATGCAAAGTGCCCAAACCGATGATCAAAATATTTACGAATTTCAAAACTAAAAAATAAATAATAAGGAGCTAGCTAGAAAATTGAAGCACTATGAAAAGAGACAAGAAGGTGGCTGCGGCAGTTAGGGTGGCCGGCGGTGACGTTGTGGGTGAAGAAAGGAGAAGAAGAAGTAGCCCGTTGAGTCGTTGACGGAGAAGAAGGGTGAGGAATGCTAGGTTTGATTTGTGTGCTGTGAATGGAACTCGGGTAATGATAGGTTTAACTTATTATTTTCGACGGAAAATTTTAAATTACAGACGGAAAATCCGTCTGTAATAATTTAATAAAATGTAGTTTTTTGTCTGTTTAATTACAGACGAATTTTCTATCTGTAATCATTTTTCACGAAAAAAAATAATTTTACCGACAGAATTATCGATAGATTTTCTTTTCTGTCTGTAATTTATGCTAATTCATTTTTTTGTTTTCCGACAAAAAATTCCTCTGAAATTTCATCTGTATTTCCGTAGGATAAAATCCGTCGGAAATATCCGTCTGTAATAATTAATTTTCTAGTAGTGGCTCAAACTCATTACCATAATTGATGGATTCCATTTTGACTAATCATTAATTCTACAAGTATTTAAATCATACCCAATGTCCATTCAACTAACACCGTAGGGTGTTAGGTGTCCGGAATCAAAGTATAACAAATACATTGTCAATTACTATGATAGTCGCAAGTCAAAGGAAAATTCTAATATTATGTTCATCATAAGAATATCCTATTGACAAATATACGGTAACTATAACCATTAGGAATTCTTAGAGTGAGTCAGTTTAATAGTTATATATATATATATATCTGAATCACTAATGTCCCATTTTTAGTGATTCTACGATTAAGAATAATTTAAATTAAAAGTACTCAAAAAACGTATATCTCATTATTACGATCTCTATCGTAATTATTCATTTCTAATTTTAATTAAGGACACTATCATAAATTATAAAAGTTTATTCTTATAATAATAATAATAATAATAATAATAATAATAATAATAATAATAATAATAATAATAATAATAATAATAATAATAATAATAATTCATGATAGTATTTTGTTGGACATACACACTTATTTCTAACAGTATGATATATGTGTAGAGTGATATATCTAATTGATTAGTGTAAGAGTAGTGATCGTGTAATGTTTTGATTTATTTATTTATTTAATTATTAAAAAAAAAACAGGACAATGGTGTTATCATCAGGGGCGGAGTTAGACTAATTATTTAGGGAGACGGTGTTTAATAACTTACTAAAAATATTTTATATTATTATTTTTAATGATAAAATTTAAAAAAAAATTAAATATATAATCTCAATCAAAGTAAAACAATAATATATAAAAGTTACCACTTACAATTTTATATCATGAAAAGGCTATTTGACGTTTTTTTTATTTTCAAAATCATCTATTATTGAATTTGTGTCAAAAATAGCTGCTAATTCTTTTTTTATATAGATGACTAAATTGTCTGCAAAAAATTCATCAGCCATCTTACTTCGGAGTATTGTCTTAATAATTTTCATTGTTGAAAAAGCTCTTTATGTTGTTGCTGTAGGCATTGATAGAGTCAAAACAAGACGTATTAATCTATCAACCATGTGATAAGTTCTTGATTTTCCTATTTTTTGCAACTTGTTGCACAATTTAAAAAGTGTACCAACGCCTTTTAAATGATTTGGTATATCATGCTGATAATGTTGCAACTGGGATTTGAAAATATTTAGCTCATTAAAAGGAAAATCAAAGGGATAAAACTTCTCTGCTAACTTGCTAATTTCTTCAATGTTAAATGATTTGAAATTGTCTTTAGAATCCAAAGCACAACTCAAAGTCAAAAGGTCTATTGTTTGCTCATTAAATCTACTATTCAACTCTTGTATTTGAGAGTCAATTGTTGCCAAAAATACATCTATTCGATAATGATGCTCAACTGTCACACTTGGTTGACGAGATCAACCTCTTCCAAAAAAACATATTGTGCACTCATATTAGGGACTTCAATTTCATGCTTTTCACAAAAATGTTTAACATTTGCAAGAAAATTGCACCATCCATCATCTCTTAATTGTTGAAGAAATAACTTCGATGTAAAAACAATATGCATTGCATTAAGAATATCTTGAGATTGTTGTTGCAGTGCTTGGCAAAGAACATTAGTGATTCCCATAATCTCTTTTATCAAGTGCAAAGTAAAAACAAATTCAAACGACAATAATATTTTACTAACACCATAAGCCTCACCTATTTGTGCATAAGTTGTTCCGTCTTCAATAATATTATTAAGAACAATGTTGGTAGTAGTGAACATTTTTACCAAACTGCAAATAGAATTAAAGTGAGAGTTCCATTGAGTATCCCCAACTCTTTGTAAAATGCTTACTTGATTCACACCTTTTCCTGTTTTTAATACATTTTGAGCAACCAAGTTTACATTTTCAATTGCTTGAGCTTCTTGTAATTGATCATGTCTTTTTGAAGAAGTACTAACAATAGTGACAATAGAGTTTAATTGAGTAAAAAATTCATGAATCTGAAGTACCTCTCTTGAAGCTGCCACCAGTGCTAATTATAACCTATGAGCAAAATAATATACATAATATGCTTGTGGATAATCTTTTAGAAATAAAGCTTGCAAACCACTCCACTCACCCCGCATGTTGCTAGCACCATCATACCCTTGACCCCTAATATTTTCAACTTGGAGATTATAATGAGAAAGGACAGAAATCAATTCTTTCTTTAAAGTTATTGCACAAGTATCAGTGACATGCATAAGATCAAAGAATCTCTCTTTAACAAAACCATCTAGAGTAACAAATCTCAAAATAATGATAATTTTCTCCTTTTAAGATTCATCTCTAGCTTAATCAATAATAATACAAAATTTGGCATCTCCAATCTCTTCTCTAATTGAATTTCTCACCTTAGTAACAAGAATATGTAGAATTTCTTTTTGAACAACATTTGAAGTATACTTAGCATTTTTTGGAGCATTTTTCAAAATATTCTTTTTCACTCTTTCATTGTAAGATCCCAAAAATTTCAACATTTCCAAAAAGTTACCTCTGTTGCTTAAACTTTGGCTTTCATCATGTCTTCTGTAGGAGCAACCTTGAAATGTCAACCATCTAATGCAATCTATAGATGCTCCTAGTCGAATTCGATTATTTTTAATCTCTTTTGATGTTTGCTTATGAAGAAGCTTGTCGATATATTGTGATTGTTTCATCAAATCATCACATGATTTGAGCGCCTTATGATGGAATGAGTTGGGACCTTTGCCAATGTGATTCAAAAGAGCACATTCTTTTCCACTATTTACTTTCTTCCAATTCCTGAAACTATTATCAATAAAAGCATTTGAACCCGTATTGATTGAAGGTTCCTTAGCAAAAAGAAAGCATTGGTGAAAAAGGAAAGAAAAATGAAAGAGTAGAGAAAAGAGAAATTAGGGTTACTGCTATCAAGGTTAAATGGCGGTAGTAACCTTCCATCATAGCTTTACCTTTTTTCGTAGAAAGGAAAGAGCTTTTTTTCACAGAGAAGACGATTATGACTGTGTTCAAGAGTCATCTACTTTAAACATAAAAAATCAAATACAAAAAATCTAATGATCTCTACCTTGACTTGATTTTTTCTCAAATTTTTGACATTCTAAATCACAACTAACAAACCTCCACTTAAATTTATACTTAATATAAAATTAACCATATTGGTTAATACTTAAAATCATTTTCAAAAGAATCGCACCATAACTTTTTTATTGTGTCAAATATTTTCTTAACAAATTTGACTAAAAATATAATTTTGAGCTCTAATATCACTTCTTAAAAAGTAAGCAGAATTTCACGAGTAGAATAACTAAATTGACACAAAAATATTAATGTGGTTTAACTTTGATGGTTTTCAGTGGCTAAGAGAAGGGGGGTTGAATCTTAGCCCCTTTTTCACTTAATAACACTTGCTGGTCTTTGAAACAACTTCTGGAGACTTTTTGCCTTTTTGTCTCGTAACCAGCCACGAGACTTTTTCTTTTGTCTCGTACCCAGCCACGAGACTTTTCTTTTTGTCTGTCAATCAGCACGAGATATTTTTCAGTTTTATCTCCTGGGCAGCAGAAACAAAAATGGAGTAGAAGAGAGAGAGAATTACATCAAGATATATCCTGGTTCAGCTGCTAAGTGCAAGGCAGCCTACATCCAGTCTCCATCAAAACAATGATGGAATTTCACTATAATCATTCTTGATTACAAACACCAATTCTCCCTAAGAACTACCCTTCCTATCCAGGACAAGTCCAGAATCTAAACGCCAATCCTGAACTTGACTTGGTCACAGCCAAGCTTTCAACTGCTAAGTGCTAACCCAACTTGCAAGGGAATTCCCACAGAATCATGAAACACAATAAAGATGTACAAAGGACCTCTAAGGACATCTATGGCTTTTTTATCTTTTAATTTTGCACTCTCTGCCTTTTTCCACTCTATGGATTTTCATTATAAACCTCACTGTTTGCCTTTTTTCCATGAGACTCAAGACATGACAAAATTAAATAGAAAAATTACAAAATAAAAACATTGAAGGAGAAGAACTTCTGTTAGCTTAGGTAGCTATGAGAATTCTGTGCCTTGCACTCTCACTCCTTGAATCAAACCCTGACTGTTCACCCTTACTTATAGGGAGAAGCCTCCAAGGTTGAAACCAAACAAACCAAGCCAATCTTCTTCTTCTTCAACCAGAACCGGTTCGTCCAAAGAGAGAGAAGAGATAACTCATGCAAAACCCAACATGCAATTACCTCTAGTCCTTCCTTGATCACCAATCTTCATCAATCCGAGCCCTTCATCCTTGCCTTGTTTTCCAAGATGAACTCCTGACCCTTGATGCTTCATGATGATGATAGATTCATCTGCTCCAATCTCTGCATCTTCCATCACGTAGCCACTATAGCTACCTCATGTGGTGGTTGAGCAGAATCAGAAACAAGCCATCCCTCCAAGGATCTTCTTTTCTGACCAAAATCTTCTTCAACCATTTTTGGTATGGAGAAGCTAAGATCTCTTCACCAAATCTTACGACAAGTGATGAGAATCTTAGCCACAACATACTTTTAGTTTTCTTTTTCTTACCATCATTGTGATGGTCTTGTAGCTTGCATCTTCATCTCTTTGGTGGCTAGCTTTAGCTTCCATGCTTTCTCTGTTGAAATGACCGAAAGAGAGAGGAGAGAGAACAGAGAAAAACTTGCAATGTAATTAAAGAAGAAAATGAAAATGAGTTAGGTTTACATTACCATGCCTAGCCTCTGCTTCCTTTCTTCAGATTACTTGCTTCTACCATCTTCTTCTCTGACAGTGAGGTGACTGAAGGTAAGAAGAGAAATGAGAAAGAAGAAAGAAATGGCTTCCAAATGAAATAAAAAAAGGAATTAAAATCAATTATATTCAATTAAAAACCTACTTCCCTTTTCTTTTCTGCCTTGTAACGTGTAGCTCACATTTAATTACCATCAAATCACATTTACATTTTCTCTCTCATGTTACCAAGGCAATTAAGACTATTTCATAAAAATTTGAATTCCAACTAAAGAGAGAAAGAGGTGACCGAACAAAGCATGCAGATTTGCTTTCTCTTCATCAAATTTTTGGACCAAGCTTTAATGGTCTTAGGGCAACAATTGTTTTGGGCTTGTTCAACATAATTCTGGCCCAATTAATAAATTATTTCTTCAGCCATAACAACTTAAACATTTTTGTACTAGGCTGAAATTCTTCAACATATTGGGCTTGCTAATATTCGGCCCAATAGCAAAATCTGCACTGCAAAATTATTTAATTAACACATATGAACCAAAATCAAATTAATAATTTTACAATTAATCATATTAATAATGTTTAGTCATCACTAATTTAATTTAGAGTTTTCCAAACTCATCAAACTTAATGCCTACATTCACAACTAATAACGGATCCAGAATCCGACACTGAAAAGACAAAATTTAAAATATAATATATTAATATTTTTTTAATCTACACTATTTTAACTTTAATTTTTTTATTATAATACATTTATTAGTATATATAAATTGTTTGTTTGATAAAAAATAAAAAATAAAAAATAAATTTAAGCCAAAATTATGTTTAAAAAACAACTACTTGAAAAACTTCTAAAAATACAATGATGAGATTAATAGTGAAGAGAATAATGTAGTACAAGGATATGTTAAAAAAATTAGGATTTTAATTTTTGATATCCAAACTTAAGAGAAAAAGAGAAAAAGATGTGAAAAAAAAATTCTACTTTTGGTTAGAGAAAGAGAGAACAATAATTTTAATTTTAACTTTTAAAATAAATTTAATTTTAATTATTAAATTTAATCCAAAAATAATAATTATATTCTCACATTTTCATATAAACAACCCATTTTTTTTTACACAAACAACCCATTTTGATAGATATATCCATATATATCGGACTTAGCAGACTATGGCCCATGCTGGCACCTTTAGTTTTGGATATTGTGTACAGGCAAAGACTACAAACATATATCATGATCGATTTGAGAATTGTAAATATTTTCTCGGACTTTCATGTATTTTTAAATAACTAAAGGAATTGATTTTGCTAAACTCATTTGTTTCTAATATAAAAATTTGATGTGAGAATTAATTTGTCCAATAATTAAGAATTTAGTTAATATATATTCTAGGAACACAAATTAAGTTATTAATTAACAAAAAATTTATATGAAAAGATGTAAAGTTTAGCTTTCAATGTATTTAATAAAATAAAAAATTTAAAAACTTCTATTAGTAGTAACCTTAATATGTGTCTGTCCTAAAGACTAATGATAGTTAAATCCTAAAATAAAAGATTTAAAATTTGATAATTATAGTTTATTAGTTTATTAGAAACTAAAATGTTTTACTAAAAATTATTTGGAAAGAGATTTGGGCTAATATTTTTTTAGGTGAACAGATTTGGGCTAATATTACTCAACATAAACCTAGACTACACCTTTGCCACAATTCCAATCATTTAAGAAATGGAACTTTTATGTCTAAAATAAAAAGGAAATGGTACTTTTAAACGGGCTCAACCAGACCAAAAAAATGGGCTCACCAAATACGAATGTAGCCCAGTATTCAAGTGTCTCTCTCCCAAATTAAAATATTATAAATATTAAAAAACTAAGGTCTTAAATGGCTTTCATGACTCAAGAGTATGGTACACATTGACTGTTCAAAGGCAAATGCAAGATTTTTTTGATATGCAATTCAGTACTTTTTAATATCAAATTGTATTGGGTAAATAAAAAAATGTATCCAAATTATAAAAATACTTTTAAATTTTGTTATTAAAAAAAATATTCTCAAATTATTTAAAAAAACGTAACAAAAATGTTAACTGAGACGTCATACATTAGTAATGTGGCAAATGGGGCTGACTTCCTATGTGATGAGTCACGTCAGACTTTTCTGTTAACCGCGAGGTCTTTGATTATGGCTAGGTATTTTTGACACGTTTTTAAATTATTTAAAAATATTTGTAACAAAATTTGGAAGATTTTTGTTAATGTCAAGATAATTCGGGTGATTTTTTGTGGTTTACCCAATTGTAAATATTAATTTAGTGTACGTGCTCCAGTTTGGTAAGCAATTCGCTATTTTTCGAAAATGAATTACAATTATTTCTTGAGAGAAAATTCAGTCCACAAATATGCACGAGGAGAAATTTGATATGTGGTACGTTGAAGGAAAAAGAGAGGAGAGAGAAATTAAAGAAAAGGAAAGAAAAATGGCTCGAGAAGTGAAACTAGATGATAGGCCTATTCGAGATAATTGATAGTAGAGATGATATGTGTGCTGTATGGAAGAAGGTTGAAGCAATTGAACAACGGTTTGTTTGCTTGTATTTTTATGTGGCAAGGGTGGTGTAAATGGGTTCAAAGGTTTGAAGGATCATTTTGTGAGTTGGAAGCTCGGAGGAAGTGGGTTGTTGGTTTTATGCACTAGTTTGAAATATCTGGTTGAGCAGGAACGACAGAATCTCTCAGTAGGTGTCATAGATGTTATCAGAGATAGCATTTTTCGAAATTCATTGGGAGGGTTAAAATTGATTTTGTTTATTCTACCATGGTACTGTCAGAAAGACACGATAATGGAGCAAGGGTGTAGTTTAAAATATTGATCTTTCCTTGGTCTTCATATGTTGTATTTGAACATCAATGCAACCTAATATGAACTATGAAGTTAATTTATGATATAGGAACATTAGAAGTTTGAACCACATATTAATCCATAATAATTGTTTAAAGGTGATACATATAAGATAAAGGGTCCATACTGCATCACACTAGATCATATATTATATGAATACAGAGATACATAAACCAACTACATGTATCATCATACTATATGGTAATTGTCACCTAAATTGACATAAATGTATGGATAGAGAAATAGTACATTAATAACGCATCTCCAAAGCCAAGAAAGTTCATCAATTAACTCCTGCATTTAGCATCAACAAAAGGAGGATGAGTTACACTTCCATTTTGAATAGGGCTTTTGTTTTTAACATGTGAATTATTGATTCTTCTTTGCGTTGAAACTTAGAAATCAAGCAAGTAACCAAAAAGATGTTCAACATTTTTGAAGCTGGATTATCAATAAGGGTAGACAGTAAAAACTTAGGGAAATGATTTATTCTCATAACATAAATACTAAATAAAGAAGAATTAATTCCTTATTAAATATTTCAATACATTTATTGTGTTTACTTTTTACTTCATTTAATCTTTAAGAGGATATTTAGGAAAACATTTTAGGGTGCTTTATTATCACTAAAAAAACTATAATCATTCTAAAGCTAACAGAAACAACTCAACTCACAACAGAACGGAATCCTTATAACTGAGATAGTTAGAAGGATGAAAAGACCTTAAAATTTAACCCAATCACAAACAGACATCCAAAATTCAGAGAGTATTTACCATTTATGATAAGGTCTTAAAGTTATGAGTCATCTCAGAAAGGAACAAGTATAATGCAACAGAGTTTGGGATTTATTGGTTGCATGGAATACTTACAGTTGGGTATGATCTTCCAATGCTGGTTATCACCATTGTTCCACTCCCAGAGGACTATAGTAGTGCCATCATGAACACCACCAGAACGCTTATCACCCTGATATGCGTCTACGTTAAGACGAATATTGTTAACCATCCTGATAGCCCTATGGCCATCACCCAGGTCCTTGCTCTCAGTCCACAGAACAGACTCATCAAGGACGTCTGGATTGTAATGTATCAGTTGAACCTACATAAAACTTATAAGTATTGAGTATATAGGAAATTATGGGGAAAAGCCTCCAATCTGACATGTAACTGATAAGATATTATAGAGCTTGATCATCAAAATTTCCAAAATTAAAAGAAAAATATACTAAGTGTAAAAATTGGAAATCACTAATCAAATTCTCAAATTTTAGAAGGAAAGAAAGAAATACTATGCACCCCTTTTTCTGGTGCTAAAAAGTTTAAGGGCAAGGGAATTTTTGCATTTCTAGGTCATGACAAGTTAAAATCCAAAATAAATGCTTATAGTGGTGCTTGTGTTACACTTCTATTTGATTCAACCTTGAAAATTGAAATGACTTTTTCTTTATTTTGGTTGAAAGGAAATACAGAATCACACAAAGGATATTAAGGTTTGGTTTGGTAAAACTTTTCGAAGAAGTGCTTGTGCTTTTCAAAAGCACTAGCACCTTGTTTTGTGTTTGGTAAATAAAAAAACTCTTGCTTGTGTTGCTTTTAAAAGTTAGGGGTGCTTTTGATAGCACCTATGGAAGCTTTTTAAAATTGGCTTGTGCTTATCAAAATTAAAAAGTCTAATATAACCTCATATTAATTAATATTTGAATTTAATTCTTACATTAATGTCTATTATAATATTTTTAAATGTTAAAAAATAATTTACCAAACACACTTGTTGTTGCTTGTGCTTATTAAAAGTCATTTTTAATTTAATTTACCAAATGCAAATGCTACAACTTTTAAAAACTAGCTTTTATAAGCTATTTACCAAACTAGTCTTAACAAGAAGCAACTATCCCAATACAACAGGTTTGGTAGTTTGTACTTTAGAACAACACAGGCCACAAAACCACTTCATAAGTATCAATTGTCAAGAAACTTAGGATACATTTTTTTTTCCAAAATTAGGAGTAAGACTCGAACCCAAGACGTCTAGATGAAGATGGGGAGATTATGCCATTTGAGCTATAGCTCGTTGGCGAAACTTAGGGTACATTTGTTTCAACTTTTTCTAATAAAAAAATAGTTTTTTTTTTTTTTAGTTTTAGCTGAAAAACACTTTGCACATATTTGTCTCACTGTTATAAAATAATCAAACAATCAAGCAACATGTACCATAAAAATCAGTTATCAAATTAGTCATCTGTATAGAATACATATTAAAATACAAAATAAACATTGAAAAGGAGTTAAGCAACACCTGTATTTATATACAATATATAGCGGCTGATTTGGTCATCAAAAAAATTTGATTCAGCTTTTTTGAAAATGTTAAACAAAGTAGCCTCCATATACAAAATTGAAGCTGTAAAATCAGAAAAAAAAACGATGCCCTTATTATTAAGATACTTAGAAGCCATAACAGTGCACCTTTGTCCCTTCATTTGAACGTGAAAGTATAGAACAATCTTCATGTTGCGTGCATGCTGAAGAGATTTTATATTCCCACTAAAGCAAGGTAATCTTTGTATTCTTTAACCCCTTTTTGATTATTTGTTATGCATAAATAAATGTGGTAAGAGGATGTTTTTCCTAATGACTTATTGCAATTGCTTAATGTATGATTAATATATTTCACTGACATGATTAGCCTTGTGTCTGAAAAATGTTTACTGCAAATGCAAAACATTCCCCTGTTTCTGCAGAGTAAGTTGCATTTTACAAGTTACTGAAGTTGTTTAATGTGCACCTTGTGGACTAATACATTTTGTGCTCGGGTTTAGGAATTAGGATCAATGGCAATGTGCCAACAACCCTAAGGATTATACTAATTTGAAGAGTTATAGCTCCTTTACTCTCTAAAGACTCACCAAATAATCGAAGACACTTTCTTTCTACCTTATTCTCCCTACTAATTGGTAGAGGTGTTTGCGGTACGGTATGAATTGGATTGGATTAGATCAGATTTGAGAAGTAGGTCCAAAACTCGATTCAATCCATGCGGTGTGTCAAAAAATGGATTGGATGAACAATTTTGTTTGGATTGCTTTGGATTTGGATAATGGACACCCCTACTAATTGGTACTAATTAAGTAACTCTCACTCTTAACTCAGACTCTCTCAGTAACTCTAACTAGCTAATATAATAATGCGATCCTAACTCCACCATATCATGGTCGTTTAGATTTAGAGTGAAGAAAGAGCAGTAAAATACAAAGAGGCATGTTCATATCTTTGTACCCTACTTAGCAGTGCATTCTTTTCTGGGAGCACCCTAAAGTTCAGAGTCATTTTTCCATTCCAATCGATTTCTGAGTTTGAGTTAAGGTGAGGTACAAAGGACACCGAAGGTGAACAATTTTATAATGTTACTACCACCCACAATCTTTCTATTGCGATGCATAGCTATAAGCTTATTCCTTAAAGGCATAAATTCTTAAGGGACCTAATGCAAAATGTTATTAGCCAATTATTAGATCCATTAACTTGAGATTTGTGTTGTTTATCATCAGTAGCAGAAGCCAACCCTCTTTTTTCTTAACTTGAGAAGTTGATTAACTGGGAGAATAACAGAGGCCAATTTTTTATTCCTGTTAGTAGGAACAAAGATTTCAAGATTCTACTTGTATTCCAAGATTGAAGATCGAAATTGAATTTGAATACGAGAAAGTGAGATCTTACTGGATGAGTGGCACCAACGGAATGCTTAATGGCCTCACCGGTGACCTTGTTGACAAGAGAAAACGCAGGGTAACCCTCTTCATCCTTCACCCTTGTGCTGTATTTCAAATCCTTGTACCAACGCTGCAAAAGAACAAAAATATTAGTCAAAGATCATTTCTTGAAGTTGCAGATCAGCAGCCAATCGGTAACTAACAAATAACTAACGTTACCTGATACTCGTCAGAGGGATCAGAGTACGCAAGGATGACCTTGCCGCCGCGAATGGTGAGGCAGTAATTGGGATCGGCCTTTGTGACCACCTTCACTATGTTCTTGTTGGAAACTGCGGCGGAGCCACCAGCAGCACCGTCACCACTCTGGTGGCTCACATGGTGAACAGTACCAGAAACTGGAGAAGCGAAATCGGCACGGTTGGGAGGAAGGTGAGACTCGTGTGACACGTGGCGAACGTTGGGTGAAGGAGACTGGTTAGTGTGAGAGACATGGTGAACAGAGCCAAGAGATGGTGCTGGTGCTGGTGCTGGTGCTGGTGCTGGTGATGGGTGACCGTACGGGTTAGGTGGTGGTGGTGGTGCTTGGTGAGAGGTGTGGTACACTTGAGGAACTGGTTCATGGTGTGATGGTGGTGGTTGTGGCGCACCGTAGAAGGGTGGGTGTGGCTGTGGTTGTGGTGGTGGCGGTGGTTGGTGAGGGTTGTGAAGGGAGTTTGGTCCCGGTGGAGGGTAAGGGGGGTTGTTATCGTTGTCGTTGCTGTGGTGGGTGTGGCGGAACATGGTAATAGGTGGTGGTGAACAATCACGATGGTGGGTTTCAGTTTTCGGAAAAAAATAAAAAGGAACTTTATAAAGACAGAAGGAAAATGAGGTGAGATACATGGACCTATATTATTGGACAGCTAATCTTACATAATGTCAGTTCAAATTAGCCAATAACTAGTTAACAAATTCATAATCTAGAATATAGTATATTTAATTTAATTCATATTTTATTGTATTTTAAAATTTCATGTGGATTTAAATCTAATTATTTTTTTAGTAAATTTTTTTATTTCTACTCAAGAGTGTTTTAAATATAGACAAATTTACTAAATAAAAAATAAAATTAACATCATATTCATAAAAAATAATTTCACTTGATAAAATTATTTAAATACTAAAAAATTAACCAAATTTTTTTAACTTTAATTTCATTTTCAAATTTTCTCGATTCTTAACTCTTGATTAACTGTACATCTTTATTTTTTTTTTGGCAAAGATAAATATTTATTTTATTACAATTAAAAATGATAATTACATTCTTCAATGAATCAAAGAACATAAACAAAACAAAGGAGTTATCCAAAACAAAACAAAGTTCGGTGGTTTCGGTGCTTGATGAATTTCTCTGCAAACTTCATAGCCTGGGACAAAACTTTCCTAGGCTATTTTTCTTCCTAAAAAATCAGAATATTGCGGTCCAACCAAATCTCCCAAAGTAGGTAACCACTGCTATAGTTGTAAATGAGCATTTCTTGGAATAGAGCTAGCCAATGAAGAACTGTTCCACACACTCTCCACTTCTGGGCAATATGCAAGTGTATGTAGGGCTGATTTTGACATTGATGAGCATCAAAGGCAGATTACAGACACATAAGGTAATCTCGAGTTGATATTCTCCTTTATTGTGCACGATACCGTTATGGACAAGCTTCTAAATAAGCATT
This sequence comes from Arachis ipaensis, assembly GCF_059453495.1. Classification (NCBI taxonomy): domain Eukaryota; kingdom Viridiplantae; phylum Streptophyta; class Magnoliopsida; order Fabales; family Fabaceae; genus Arachis; species Arachis ipaensis. The sequence continues at coordinate 127,829,927 of NC_142441.1, forward strand.
TTGATCTTGGATTGGTAACAAAGGTTCCAAATTGCTTTTTCAGATCCCCTTCTCCCGATACCTTTCATGGTGTGTTTCAATTGAGGGGTAAAAGAAGAGGTATGCAATGGAATATCCTGTTTTAGCTGAGTAATAATTAGGTGAAAATCACACAATTGATTCCTATACTTTTACTAAAATTGTAAATTAGTCCTTACACTTTAAAAGTTTATAATTGGGTCTCTGAACAAAATTAAATTTTGTAATTTAGTCTCCACCGTTCAAATAACGTTTGATTAAATAGAATATTTATCAGCATATTCTCTATTTTAAACATGTGAGTTGCACGTGTTTGACAGTAAAGACTAATTTGAAATTTTAGTGAAAGTATAAGGACCAACTGTATAATTTAACCATTTAAAAATGATCAAAAACTTCCTAGGCTATCTGAACTCATCCTACCCCTCCCTAGCTCTCTCACTCTTACTTTTTCACTTTCCAAAACAGAGTTCCCTTCCCTCTAACGCTAAAACCTACTCACCTCCATCATCAATACTCATTAGACTCATCATCATCGGACCACCATCAACAGCATGCAGAAGCCCTCACCATCGCCAAACTCTCTCCTCGGCCAAAGGGTACTGTCGGTGCCAGCATTGTGACAGACAGAGGGTGTTGTCTTGCCGCCGAACATATCTTTCACTCACCCTCTTCTCCTCGTCGTGGAATCTTTGCTCATAGATCTTCTCTCGTTCTTCCAGATTGCTACTGCTTGACCTTCGTCTCCTCATCGTTGCAAACTTTGTGCCTGGCTATCTCTCTGTTCAAGCTCTCTCTCTGTGTCTTCGAGGTTACTCTGTCTCACCACAAGCTCACTGTTACCTCTATTCTTTCGAGCTCACTCTGTCAACATTGTGTCGCCATTCATCCCTCGCTGTCTCTTCAGTAAGCCTCTACTTCTTCAGTTTCATCTTTTTTCGAGTTAATTTTTAAGATTCTAAGTTGAGTTTGTGTTCAAACTTTGGATTCTGAAGTTTTCGTTGCTAATGTGATTCTGAGTTTAGTTTGGATTTTGAGTTTGGATTCTTTGTTTAGTTTTTGTGATTCTGAATTTTTGTTGCTGATATAATTATGTTCTAGTGTGCTTCTGTTTAAACTTAATATATAAAGTTAAGTTTGATGATTATGTAGAAATATGGATGTGGTTTGTATTTTATTGTTATTAGTCATTTTAAGTGGAATGTAATTGTAATTTGAAACAAATAAAGATTGCCCCTTTTCTAAATAATGTTTAATTGTTTTCAAGTTGTATAGTTGAGTTCCATTATGATGAGGGAGATGTTCAAAAAATTATGTTATGTTAATGATGTGGTGGTACAACAAAGCATGGTATACCTGATGGAGAAGAAAGATTGATTTGTGTTGGAAATGGAAGAAGGGAGGGGAAGAGAAGGGATAATGGAAGAAGGGAACGGGGGTGGGCTTTGGGCGGTGGTGGCTCAGGGTGATAATGGAAGAAGAAGAACAGAAATGCTGAAGAGAGGAGGAGGAAGAAAAGGGAGAAGAGGAAGAAGAGGACATTATGGTAAATGTGCATTTTTTTTATGGTAAACATCATTAAGGACCTAATTACAAAATTATATTTTGTACAGGGACCTAATTACAAACTTTTAAAGTGTAGGAACTAATTTGTAATTTTAATGAAAGTATAAGGACTAACTGTATAATTTTACCTAATTAGATTTATTGTGAGTTCATAGTAGCTCCTCTTCATCTTCTTCAATCTTGATCTGAGTAATTTGATTACTTATTTCAAGGGAGAAGTTCTCCCTTATTGTTTGGTGATTCCAATTGTCCTTTTCATCTACTAAAATTCTGAAAGGTGATTTCTTACCTAAGCCCAAGATGGACGTTGACATGCTTTAGCTTCGAAAAAAAGAGGTAACTCTGAAGTATTTATTCTTGAAAATATGAATATGAATAATGCCTTCATAATTTGTTTGGTCAGCCTTGCAAAATAATATAGAATCATCTATAAATAGTATATGGTTGATAGGCGGACATCTACTATTAAGTTAAAGTTCCTGAAATAGGTTATTCTGTTCTTCCTTGTAGAGCAGAAAAGATAGACCTTCTGCACAGATTAAAAAGAGATATGGTGAGAGGGGATCTCCTTGTTGGAGCCCTCTATTTGGTTTGAAAAAATCAACAGGTGAATCTTCCGTAATAATAGAATAAGAAATAGGCTTAAGATGGACGCTGACATGCTTTAGCTTCGAAAAAAGAGGTAACTCTGAAGTATTTATTCTTGAAAATATGAATATGAATAATGCCTTCATAATTTGTTTGGTTAGCCTTGCAAAATAATATAGAATCATCTATAAATAGTATATGGTTGATAGGCGGACATCTACTATTCAGTTAAACTTCCTGAAATAGGTTATTCTGTTCTTCCTTGTAGAGCAAAAAAGATAGACCTTCTGCACAGATTAAAAAGAGATATACTGAGAGAGGATCTCCTTGTCGGAGCCCTCTATTTAGTTTGAAAAAATCAATAGGTGAATCTTTCGTAATAATAGAATAAGAAATAGTAAACACGCACTCCGTCATCCATTTTATCCATTTGTTACAAAAACCCAATTTTTCCATAACAAACCAAACAAAATTCCGTTCCATCCTATTGTAGGTTTTACTCATATCCAGTTTGAGAGCTAGATCATTATCACCTTGAGATTTTTTTTTCAAAAAATGCATACATTTATGAGTCACTAGGATGTTGTCAGTAATGTTGTCACTAATCAGCCTTCCACATATAAAAGTGCTTTGAGTATCACTAATAATTCTATTTATAATAGGTTGTATTCTATGAACTAGAATTCTAGAGATAATTTTGTAGAAAATCGTGCTAAGACTGATAGGACGTACTTGGTTCATATTTGTGACATTTGGAATCTTTGGAATTTAACAAATATGTGTATGGTTAAAACTTTTTAAAATTTTGTTACCTCCAAAAAAATTCTTGACTGCTCGGTACACATCTTCTTTAGTGATTTTTCAATAAAATTGAAAAAATTTGGCTGTAAAACCATCATCATCAGGGGTTGCCTCGAGATTGATTGAGAATAATGCCTATTTAATTTCTTTCTCACAAACTGACTTGGTTAAGGAGCAGTTGCTATCAGCTGAAATCTTCCTCTAGATACTACCAAGAGAGGTGGTAGGATTATTAGGGGAGATAGTTTGGAATAGGTCTTCAAAATATCTCTTGGCTCTTTGACCAATAGTTTCAGGTGTAGTGCACCAAACTCCATTGTCATCTTCTAGTTGCCAAATCTTGTTTCTTCTATTCTTTGATTGGTATTTGGAATAAAAAATGTGTGTTCTGAGCTCCCATTGTAACCATTTAACCCGATATTTTTCTCTCTAAAACCATTCCTTCGCATTGTAGGCCTCTGTTAGCTGATCTTCTAACTGAATTATTTCTTACTTTTCACTTTCATTTTGATTTTCTTTTAGCATCAAGAGCTTTTCCTCCAAGTCATCAATAATTTTCCTACTATTATCATGTCCAGAGGACTACCATGTAACCAGCTCTTGTCTACATTTAATTAATTTCTGGTATAGCTAAAATATTGCCAAACTTTTTATTCTAAACTTCCAAACCTCTTTAACAATTCGGCCTACCTCTTTCTTCTTATGCCTTCTTGTATTAGCATTAGAAGAAAGTAACCGAGGTCTATGATCTAAACCGGTGTCCTTAAAATGAGTAATAGAGACCATAGGATAATCCCCTCTAAGCTGAGTAGAGATCAGCGCATGGTCTAAACGTTTCTTTATAGCCTTTTCCTGACAGCTCTTATTCCACCATGTAAATTTGTCGCCAATAAAGCACATATCCATTAATCTTCCAGAGTTAATAAAGTTTTGAAAACTCTGTATAGATTAGTTGAATTTCTCTCAGCCTACTTGCTTCTCATGTGCTGCTTCAATTGCATTGAAATTACCGATGACTAGGCATCTTTTTTCTGCCTGATTGATAATAGGGATCAAATCTTCAAATTGTGTTTTCTGATTCTGGCCAATGCTATGTAAGTGAAGCCCCAAAACCTCCCATGCAATTTGTGTATCTGGGTCTTTCACCGAAGTCCAAATATAAAAATCCGCACTCTATTTTACTATTACCTTCATGTCATCCTTTTGAGCAATAGTCAATCCACCTGCTGTCCCAATAGAATCAACATAAAAATTTTTCTTAAAGCCATATTTTCTCTGCTGACCTTCCACGAATGAGGTTTGATGCTTGTATGGGATCTTAGAATCCTTTTAATATTGTGAACTGCCAAGGATTTTTTCAAACTCCAACAGTTTCATATCAACATCTTCATGATAAGGTGGGTGCCTCTTTTGGGATGGCACCTATTTCCCCTTATATCATTTCTTCTACATTCCTCTTCTTGCTATCCTCAAATAATCTTTTTCTTCAATTCTTATGTCTGCCTTCCAACGCTTCAGATGAATCACATATTGTTTAAAGAGCCGTGGGGAACCCCCTTTCACCTTGATTAGATCTGTTTCATTGTCAAAAAAGAACTGATAAATATTTTTCACATGTGCTTTGATACGCATTCCTTCTGGATGATTCCAAATAGCCAAGAATGAAACCTCAATTGTATCAAAATCGAATCTTTGATTTGTCATGATTCTTTCTACTAGGCTCTTTGTGCAGTCTTCTAATCCCTCTTTGACATTCCCTTCCTCTAGAAAAATTACTTCCTCCTCATCACCATCTGGTTGATCTGAATTACTTATTTTTTTACTCACAATCATTGACATATTGAGAGAAAACAATACTCTGATTTAAATTCTATTGAAGACATTGACTTTTCTGTAATAAGATCGAAATCTCACACCTCACAGCCTAAACCCTAATAGAGCACAAACAAAATTCCAGTGGGTACCTGCACATCCTTATCTTTCTCAACCTATATTAGAAATCTTTTTTCCTTATCATTGTTCACAATCCATCCTGCTATAAATTTATGACTACCATGTTTGATATTTACCAATCATCTTACCACCATTTGCTCTATTACCTTCACCCTTAACACCATTGCCTCTCATTTTCCATCCTACTACTACCATTTATTCTCACCACCACCAACACTCCCACATTGATCTTCATCTCTATCGTATGTCTCACAATATATCTTCTATCAACAACAATAATAATGATATATCTTTCTTCATCCATATTTGATGTTGCAGCAACAATAATAACATTAAACTTTTTTTCTATTATTTTGAAGTACTAACCAATGGAGGAAAGGGAGATGATGAGATAATGACACGGAGAAAATACCAGTAGTTAGGATGCAAATCTAGTGATGGTGATGAGAGGTAAAGAAAGCAGCAACAACATGAGGCAAAGGAAGAGCAACAATAAGAAAAGTAGAGAGAAAAAAGAATAAGATAGATGGTGAGAATAAAGGAGGTTAAGTTGAGGTGGAATAAGGTGAGGTGAAAATATCTACAAGTGGGGTGAAAGTGGTGAAGTGGCAATAGCTGCATGTAGGTGGGTGAGGTTAGATGGTGGTGGTTGTTAGTGGAATGTGGGCGAGATGGTGGTGAAGAGTTAGAAATTAGATATAAAATGGGTTAAGAGTATGGATGGGAATTTAAGGTTACATTAAATTAGGAGGGGGTAATTTGAACATTTTTATTAGATTTTTAGTCTTTGAGTAATTTTGTCAACCAAAAATAAGTTTTTATGGATACAATATTAGTTTTGTTCACTTATGTATAAATTTGTCAATATTTAGAACATTTATGGATAAAAATAGTAGTTTATTAGTATTTTTGTCCGTGAAAAATCACGGGTATATTTAGACTAAAATTAACTATGATTTAAAATATAATAAAAATATCTAAAATGTTTAATTATAATGTAGAATAAAAATAATAAATGAGAAAAATAACAAAGTAGTAACAAAAAAATAACATGCTATTTTAAATTCGAAAAAATTTCTTTGAATACAATATTTATTGTGCTACTCAAAGCATGCCCTTCTTAGTTGTGAATAAGGAATATAGCAATATAAAGTTGTCCATGCCTAAACACGGGTTTAGGAAGATACACTCCAACATTGCTAAGAGATTGTCCTTGACTTTTATTGATATTCATGGCATATGAGACAACAATAGGAAATTGTCTCCTATCTAATTTGAAAGGTCATGGTGATTGAGAAGGAGACATGCACATGCGTGGGATTAAGACCTTTTTGCCAAGATAGCTTCTAACTAATACTTCTGCTTTTATAACATGATTAGATAACCTTGTTATAATTAGCCTGATGCCATTATATAAACATGCAGGTTGGTATAGATTTCTTAAAAGTATTATAGGCATCCCAACCTTCAACTTCAAAGCGTGATGAGGTAATCCTGAACATTGGAGGCTATTTAAAAACTCTGGAGTAAGTATTTCTGTAGCATACTGTCCACTTCCATAAGATTTGTCAACACTATCTGAACTCAAGTAAAGTTTTTCATCTCCTGAAATTTTTATGATAATATATTGATTTACCTTCTCAACGACATTAAGTGTAGAACAAATAATTGCTCATGATTGCAACCAATTAGAATCCAAGTGATTTTCAAGAAGGTCTGGATATATTATAAACCCCGTAAAATTAATAAATAACTAGTCCAGATTCTCCCACGGGAATATATATATATATATGGGAGCTTGGGTTGTCTCACCCATGGATAAATTGAGCTTGGAATTTTTTCATGGATATTGTTGAGCTTGGGGAGAGGGACTGTCCATGGTTAGCCACTGCCAATGCCATAATTGATGTGGCATGGGGAGAGCTTGTTCTGCAGTTATGGGAAGATCACATCTTGTTCAAAATACTCAAACCTAACTCCCTCCCTAAAGGAGAGACAACTGTGTAACACTTAGTGTTCCAACCCTCTCTCTCAGTACAGAGCTTTACAGAGCCCCTAAACACCAAATTTAAGTTTGGTGTTAAGAAACCATCATCAAGCACTGAGAATAAAGTCACTAAGAAAAACGTACCTAAGGACTAGAGGGATAAGAAAATTCCCACTAAAGGGCTCTCACCTGGCATGAGAGTTGTCTTCACAGACAGCCTAGTCATTCCACATACTGTGAACAAGATCCTGTCTCTAGAATACGTGGAGCTCATCTATGAGAGCACAGGAAGGAAGTTCACTATAAGGGGTGAAATTCTGAGCCCCTATCCATCCCCGTAAAGGGGCTGACCGTCAAGCTAGTGACGTTAAAGAAGCACTTGTTGGGAGATAACCCAAGCATAACTAGAGTATTTCTGTTTTTTAAGTTTATTTATTTAATATTAGTTTATTTTCATAATTGTTTCTTTAAGTTTGTGATCATGTGCAGTAAAATAGAGACAGAGACATTCCGAGATGAAAATAGAACACCCTAGAGTAGACCCCTTGCTGGCGTTGAACACCAGACAAAGAGGCAGGAGGGGCGTTCAACGCCCCACATGGGTAAGGAAGTTGGCGTTGAATGCCACACAGGGAAAAGTGTGGGCGTTCAACGCCCATGAGGGAGCAGCATTGCTGGCATTGAAACGCCAAGGAAGGAAACCCTAAATGGCGTTCAACGCCCTACAGAGAGCAGAGACCCGGCGTTGAACGCCAGGAAGGGAGACCCTCAAGGGCGTCCAACGCCTTACTTGGAGCAGAAAGCTGGCGTTGAACGCTAGCCAGGGAGCAGAGGCTGGGCGTTCAACGCCCACAAGGGGGCAGGAAATTCGAATTCCCTAGCCTTTCAGGATCAGTGGGTCCCACAGAATCTCCACCTACCCCTACCTTTTTCTCTCTCTCTTCTTCTCTTTTGTTCATATTTGCTCGAGGACGAGCAAATTTCTTAAGTTTGGTGTTGCAAAAGCTTTGCTTTTTGACTTCTACCATCCTTACGTATGTCGCCAAAGTCTGGTGAAACCTCAAGAAAGGAGAAAGGAAAGGCCATAGCTTCTGCCTCCGAACCTTGAGAAACGAAGAGATTTATCACCAAGGCTCATCAAGACTACTTCTATGAAGTAGTGGCAAAGAAAAAGGTGATTCCTGAAGTCTCCTTTAGACTAAAAAAGAATGAGTACCCGGAGATCCAACAAGAAATCCGGAGAAGAGGTTGGGAAGTTCTGACCAACCCAATCCCGGAAGTTAGAATCTTAATGGTGTAAGAGTTTTATGCCAATGCTTGGGTCACTAAAAATCATGACACTAGTGTGAACCCACATCCCAAAAATTGGCGCACCACGGTTCGAGAGCATCTCTTGTTTTTTAGCCCGGAAGGTGTAAGGTTGGCGCTCCAACTGCCATTAATGCAAGGAGACCCACATCCTTTTACTAGAAGAGTCCATTTCAATTAGAGGCTGGACCAAGTCCTTTTAGACATCTGTGTGGAAGCAGATCAGTGGAAGAGGGATGCTCAAGGCAAGCCTGTCCAACTAAGAAGGATTGACCTCAAGCCCGTAGCTAAAGGATGGTCGGAATTTATCCAATGCTCTATTATCCCTACTAGCAACCGGTCCGAAGTGACCATAGACCGAGCCATCATGATTCATTGCATCATGCTAGGGAATGAGGTGGAGATACATGAGGTGATACCTCAAGAGCTGTACAAGGTGGCAGAAAAGTACTCCACCCAAGCGAGGTTGGCATTCCCACATCTTATCTGTCACTTATGCAATTCAGCTGGAATTGTCATAAAAGGTGATATCCCCATTGAGGAGGACAAGCCCATCACCAAAAGAAGGATGGAGCATGTAAGAGAGCCTGATAAACCCCATTTTTAGGGTTTATCTTGTGCTTGATTTAGGAGATTTTATACCCTTTTACCCACATTTATCCATTGAAATAGCATGGTTTTATAACTTCTCCTTTAATTGTGCTTAAGAGTGAAAACATGTTTTTTAGGACTTAAAATAGCTAAATCTAATTCTCCTTGATTCCATTAGATGCTTTGATATGTTTGCTAAGTGATTTAGATTTAGGAGGTGAGGATTGGACCAAGGAAATGTAGGAAAAGCATGTAGAAATGGAGAACTCATGGAGAAATAAAGGAAACGCAAAAGCTGTCAACCCGACCTCTTCGCACTTAATCGGCCATAACTTGAGCTACAAAGATCCAAATGATGCGGTTCCAGTTGGGTTGGAAAGCTAACATCCGGAGCTTCAAAAAGATATAAGATTTGCTATGGTTGAACCGCGCATGGTGACGCGTACGCGCATAGTACGCGCACGCGCCGTTGCTACCACCTGGTTCACTTAAAGCAAAACGTGGCCAGCGAATTCTAAACCCTTGTGGGCCCAATCCAACTCATTTCTGATGCTATTTAAGCCAAGGATTGAAGGGGGAATGAAGAGACTTTCATACTTTAGACGTTAGTTACCATTAGTTTAGTTTGGAGCTTAGTTTAGTAGTGAGAGTTAGTTTCTAGAGAGAGAAGCTCTCACTTCTCTCTAGAATTAGGATTAGGTTTAGTTCAATAATCCTAGATCTAGACTTTAATTCATGCTTTCATCTCCTTCTACCTCTCAATTCCTTGTTGTTACATTCATTCTTCTTCTATTCTTTTGTTGTAATTTCCTTTATGTTGTTCTTATATTTTGTTGTAGATCTAGTATTGTTCCTTCTACATTCTTCCAATTCAATAAGAGGTAATTCATAATAATTGTTCTTCTTTGCTTTTCTATTATTGATCTCTTGTCTTTGTAGTTGTAGATTCCTTTAATTCTTGCAATTAATAATGTTTACTTCTATTGCACTCTATGTGTTTGTTGAAATGCCTCTTCTAGATATAGTGTAGATTTTGTTCCTCTTGGCCTAGGTAGACTAATTAGTGACACTTGAGTTATCTAATTCCTTTGTTGATTGATAATTGGAGAGATTGCTAATTGGTTTGGAGTGCACTAAAGCTAGTCTTTCCTTGGGAGTTGGCTAGGACTTGTGGCTCAAGTCAATTCATCCACTTGACTTTCCTTTAATTAGTAAGGGTTAACTAAGTGGTAGCAATGAACAATTCTCATCACAATTGAGAAGGATAACTAGGATAGGACTTCTAATTTTCATACCTTGCCAAGAGCCTTTTATAGTTGTTAGTTTATTTTCATTGCCATTTACTTTTCATGCTTCTTATCCAAAACCCCAAAATAACTCATAACCAATAACAAGACACTTTATTGTAATTCCTAGGGAGAACGACCCGAGGTCCAATACTTCGGTTTATAAATTTTAGGGGTTTGTACTAGTGACAAACAACTTTTTGTATGAAAGGATTATTGCTTGGTTTAGAAACTATACTTTACAACGAGATTTCATTAGTGAAATTCTAAACCGTCAAAAATCCAATCATCAAAATGGCGCCGTTGCCGGAGAATTGCAATGGTGTTATGTTATTGGTTATTGTATATATGTGAATAGTGTAAATATGTTTGCTTTTGTTAGCTCTTGCTAGTTTTAGGATTTAATTTTCTTGCTTCTTATTTGATTTTGTTTTCATTTTCTTCTTGCTATCATGAATTCTCACCTTGGCTATGAGTTTGGTTATCAACATGTTGTAGGAAATGAGGACTATAATGAAGATGTGTATCAAGAATGGGATGACTAAAGGTGGGAGGAGCCATATGCTTATGATCAATCCTCATGGCAACAACCCCCACCAATGCACTATGAAGAAGAGTCATTCTATGATGCATATCAATCCAATGGTTATGGTGAATCACCTTGTGACTTTCAAGAACCACCACCATATGCCTATGATCCATACCCTCAACATAACTTCCAACCATACTCACAAGCCCCTTTTTACCAACCACCTTCATATGACCCTAATCCATATCCATCCTACCAACAACCATATGAGCAATATGAACCACATATAGAGCCACCACCGTTCCAACATCAATATTTTCAAGAGCCACCTCCTCCACATTATTACCAAGATGAACCACCTCCAATATATGAAAATTTTCAACCACAAGATGAATACTACTTTCCACCACAACCTTCTATGGAAGAATACCCATATCCATTGATCCAAGAGCCACATGATCCTAATCATATTATCCAAGAGGAACAAGAGTCAAGGGATCGTCTCAAGGAAGCATTGGATCAATTTCAAGCAACCATGGAGTGTGTTGTGCAACAAGTGGAAAGAGTGGAAAACATAGAACCACCACAACTCTACCAAGAAGAACCACCTTCTTACTATCAACCCTCCCCCCAATTTAATGAACCCTTCCAACCACCCCAATCTCTAATGGATGAAACCCTTGGTGTTCTTGTTCAAGGGCAAGAAGAGATGAAAAGGGATGTGCAAAATTCCATGGCCACCTTGGATGCGGTAACAAATCAATTAGCCTCCCAATGCTTGAACACTCAAGGAACTCCCATGGCTACATGTGGAGAATCAAATGAAGAACATAGCATGAAGGAGAGATTGGAAACTCCGGTGGGAAATGAGGGAAGTTGCTTTGTATTGGAACAATTGGAGGAAGCTTTAATTGTTGAAGACAAGGAAGAAGTGGTAGAAGACTTAGGAGATGCGGAGCTTCCATGGGAACATAGAGTTGAAGAAAATCTCTCCAAGATGATTGAAATTGATGCTAGGGAGGAAAGTGCACACCTTCCAAGGCATATTCCATATGAAGACTTGGATGGGATAGAGCAAGAATTGAGTTCTCATGGCAATGAAGAGCAAGCATCAAGTCCTAGTGGTGGAGAATCCTTTGAACTTGAAGAACCTTCTCCCGGTGCGTTTGAAAATGTTGCGGAGGTAAACTTCTTTCACCCTCCCAATTATAGTTTGATTAAGGGAAAAGGCTTAGATAGTATTAATGATCAAAGGATTGAATTAGAGGGATCTTGTGAAGAGGTGGAAGTCCTTAGAAATAGAAAGATGGGAGTGGAATACGCTCTGTCAAGATCGTTGGAAGCATCTTTGCCTAGGTTGTCATCTACCCCTTCACTTGAGTGGGTAAAATTCATTTCTATTAGCTTTATTGTCCCACTTGAGTATGGCTTGCTTGAAACGGATGGTCAACTTAGGATGCTTTGTGGGATGAAGCGTAAGCGAAAGATGTTTCGTGGTTGGCGTTGCAAATCAAGGCTCATTTTGGTTGATACTTCAAGAGTTGAATACAAAGGTGGGAATAGTGCTCAAATAGATGGGTCTAGGAGGATTGTTGGGCATTTCATAGAGAATTCATCTTGTTCACCACCCGGTTGGACTAATAATGATGATCAACCTCAAGACGGGTGTGAAAACAAAGTGTGGGATCCCGAATTACAAGAAGAGGATCAACTTTGGGAGCCCCAAGCTTGTGAAGAACTCCATCAAGACTTGGCTCAATCCATGAAGAATCTTGGGGCACAATGGAGAACCAAGCATTGGTGGGAGTTCCAAGATGAATACAAGCACAAGCCACCTTGATGAGGAGCTCCCCATAAGTCCAACTTAAGGACAATAAATAAAAGTGCTAGGTGGGAGACAACCCACCATGGTAAAATTCTTTCATTTTCTCTTTTGTACATATTGATAGAATTAGTTTAATTTCATGTTTTGTTTAGATAGTTGAGTTTAATTGGTAGTTTAGTATGTTAAATAAGGTTTTAGGGTGTTTTGGTAGATGCTTGGAGGTTTAGAATGCTGAGATTGGTGCAAAAAAAAAAAAAAAAGGCCATCGGCGCGCTAGCACGCTGTGCGCGCGCGCGCACATTGCACTTCCGCAACTTCTGGTACAAAAAAACAGAGAGTTGTGCGCGCGTTGTGCCAGCATTGTGCTGGGAGCACAAGCTCATCCACACGTAAGCACTTGTGCGTGCGCGCGCGGATTGTCCCTGCTGCATCCACGCGTGAGCGCGCTGTGCGCGCGCGCGCGGATTTGCACCCTGCTTTTCTCTTTCCTCCTTTCTCCTTCTTTCCTCTTATCTTCTTCTTTCTTTCTCATTTTTTCTTTTCTTCTTCCTCTCTTGAAAGATTTTTTTTCTTTTCTCTTTTAATAAAAAAAATTTTTTTAATAATAAAAAAATATAATAATAAATAAATAAATAAATAAATAAAATACTAAAAAAATTAAAAATATTTTGAAAAACAGAGCACCATCCACGCGTACGCGCACTGCGTGCGTACGCGTGCATCAAGCGTTTTGGACCATCCACGCGAGCGCGCCATGCACGCGTACGCGTGGATTGAGAAGTTCCACCATCCATGCATTTTTCCAGAGAGTTGTGCCTGCGCCGCGCCAACGTTGTGCCTTTGGCACAAACCTATTTGCGCGCTCGCGCACATGACGCGTACGCGTCACTCTCAAAATAAGCCATCCGCGCGCGCGCGGCATGCGCGCGTACGCGCGGATTTCCTTCCTTCACCACATTTCTTTTCTTCTCCTCTTTTTATTTTTCTCCTTCTCCTTTCTCCTACCCCTCATCCAACACTTCCAAACACCATTGATAACCATTTATTTTAGTTGGTTGTTAGTTAGTTAGTTAGTTGATTAGTTAGTTTTAGTTTAGTTTTCATTTTATTTTCTCTCTTTTCATCATAAGTGTTGGAGTATTGACTTTGTTTACTATACATTGCTATATCACTTATTGCCTAAATGCTATTTTAGCATGAATGTTTTTAGATAATCTTTGTTGGATTCTATGATTGAGGTTATATTTTGTTACTTGGTTTTGAGTTCTTCATGCTTACCTTTTGAAAAATACCAAGTGATGAGAATTGTCTTCGAGCTTATAACTCTTTTGAATTGCATGTTGTAGCTAGCCATCATGTGATTTGGATCCTTTTTCCCTCGATTAGGCAACCTCTTGATGGATGATGTTGTGCATTTACCTTAATTCATTGTGTTCATGATTATATGCATCCATATGTGTTTGGCTTGAATGCTTTTATGCTTCGGTAATGCTTGTTTTACCTTACAAGCTTACTTAAAGCATCTCAAGCATACTAGGATAAGTGATGTGCATGCTTCTTTTGTGACATAGCTCTTTATGCTAATGTGTATTCTAAACCGCGCAATTTAGAATTCACACACCTAATATTTCTTAATGTCACACTAATTCACTCACTCAATTCTAGTGATTTACCTCATTCCAACAATGTATGCTTCCTTGCTTTTATATCTTCTCATCTTATGGTGTTGTATTTTTGTTTTTCATGATAAATGCACCACAAGCAAACATGGAAGCAAGACTAAGAACACGCAGCAATCCAGAGACTCGCCGTACCCCCTTGCTCATCTTTGAGTGCACCGAGGACGGTGCAAACTTTTAAGTGTGGGGAGGTCGTCCGACCGGTCGGCGATTTTGGGTGACAAATTTTTAATTCCAATACTTTTGCATTTCATTCTAGGATTTTAGGATTTTTATTTTTATTTTCTTATTTTTGCATATGTATACACAATAAGCTTAGTCAAAATAATGAAAATTTTCAAATAATGAAATTTTCCAAGGATTTCTATCTATAGGGCATCTCAATTGATTTGAGTGAAAACTTTTCATAGAACTTGCTTGAATTATATATTTTGTGGAACATGGTTTATGAGCTAAGAACACAAGCTTGTGAGATTTGAGCCTAATGGTGTGGTTACATCTTATAACCACTTATTTTCCTTCTTGTGTGCATTAGTCTCTTTCTATGATTGTAATCTTTGATTTGTTTGATTCTTTATTTCCATTATTTTGTGTATTCATGCATTTATATGATTGAGGCCATCATTTTATTAACTCACTTACCCAAATGGCTTTACCTTTTAATCTCCATTGTTAGCCAACTTTGAGCCTACGCTTAACCTACTTATTCTTATTTTAGCACATTACAAGCCCTAAAGCGAAAAACAATAATTGTCCTTAATTTGGATCTTTGATTAGCTTAGGCTAGTGTGTGTGAGTATCATTCAAGTGTGGGAACCTTGGGACATTGGGTGAATAAAAGGGTAGTTTTGTAATGTTATTAGAAATATTGGGAATTGGGTACACACTCATGTATTGATCAAATGTAAAACCTTATGCATTGAGGTTCTTGTATATAAAAAGAAAAAAAGAAAAAAAAAAGAAAAAAAAGAAAAAGAAAAACAATATGGAAAAGAAAAGAAAAAAATAGAAAAAGAAAGAAAAGAAAAAAAAAAGAAGAAAAATAATAAAAAGGGGACAAAATGCCCCAAAGCGAAGCTCAATAAGATCAATGCATAAGTGTTGTGAAATGAAAAGGGATGCATGAGTATGTGAAAAAGTGAGTAGAATGGGTAGTTAGAGTAGAATTTAATTGTATAGGTTATTATATAGGTTAAGTGGAAAGTTTAAGCTTATCAAAGATTCAAATTCCAAGCTCACTTAACCAAATATGCATCCTACCTTGACCCTAACCCTATTACAACCTATGAAAAGACCTCATGATATATGTATGCATGCATGAAATATTTGTTGATTGTTAGAAGAAAAACAAATCTTATAAAGCATGATTAGGAGAGAATTGAGAGAATCAACCCTAAACACTTGAGTGAATAGAGTGCAAACACTACCGGTGAGGGTTTGATGCTCAATTACATGTTTTCACCTATGATCATCTCTTTTCATGCAAGTTTGTAAAAATATTTAATAACTCAATTCAATTGTGGATTAGACTTGCTAGTCCTTAGCCCTTGTGCATATATGTTTCTTGGGAATTGATTTATTTTGACCAAGCACTTGCATTCATTTAGATAGTTGCATATAGGTAGATTGCATTTAGTTAGTTTCCATTGAATAAATGCCATACCCTTACTTCATTCTTGGTTTAAGCATAAGGACATGCTTGGTTTAAGTGTGGGGAGGTTGATAAACCCCATTTGTAGGGTTTATCTTGTGCTTGATTTAGGGGATTTTATACCCTTTTACCCACATTTATCCATTGAAATAGCATGGTTTTATAACTTCTCCTTTAATTGTGCTTAAGAGTGAAAACATGCTTTTTAGGACTTAAAATAGCTAAATCTAGTTCTCCTTGATTCCATTAGATGCCTTGATATGTTTGCTAAGTGATTTAGATTTAGGAGGCGAGGATTGGACCAAGGGAATGTAGGAAAAGCATGTAGAAATGGAGAACTCATGGAGAAATAAAGGAAACGCAAAAGCTGTCAACCCGACCTCTTCGCACTTAATCGGCCATAACTTGAGCTACAAAGATCCAAATGATGCGGTTCTAGTTGGGTTGGAAAGCTAACATCCGGGGCTTCGAAACGATATAAGATTTGCTATGGTTGAACCGCGCACGCGCCGTTGCTGCCACCTGGTTCACTTAAAGCAAAACGTGGCCAGCGAATTCTAAAGCGTTGTGGGCCCAATCCAACTCATTTATGATGCTATTTAAGCCAAGGATTGAAGGAGGAATGGAGAGACTTTTCATACTTTAGAAGTTAGTTACCATTAGTTTAGTTTGGAGCTTAGTTTAGTAGTGAGAGTTAGTTTCTAGAGAGAGAAGCTCTCACTTCTCTCTAGAATTAGGATTAGGTTTAGTTCAATAATCCTAGATCTAGATTTTAATTCATGCTTTCATCTCCTTATACCTCTCAATTCCTTGTTGTTACATTCATTCTTCTTCTATTCTTTTGTTGTAATTTCCTTTATGTTGTTCTTATATTTTGTTGTAGATCTAGTATTGTTCCTTCTACTTTCTTCCAATTCAATAAGATGTAATTCATAATAATTGTTCTTCTTTGCTTTTCTATTGTTGATCTCTTGTCTTTGTAGTTGTAGATTCCTTTAATTCTTGCAATTAATAATGTTTACTTCTATTGCACTCTATGTGTTTGTTGAAATGCCTCTTCTAGATATAGTGTAGATTTTGTTCCTCTTGGCCTAGGTAGACTAATTAGTGACACTTGAGTTATCTAATTCCTTTGTTGATTGATAATTGGAGAGATTGCTAATTAGTTTGGAGTGCACTAAAGCTAGTCTTTCCTTGGGAGTTGGCTAGGACTTGTGGCTCAAGTCAATTCATCCACTTGACTTTCCTTTAATTAGTAAGGGTTAACTAAGTGGTAGCAATGAACAATTCTCATCACAATTGAGAAGGATAACTAGGATAGGACTTCTAATTTTCATACCTTGCCAAGAGCCTTTTATAGTTGTTAGTTTATTTTCATTGCCATTTACTTTTCATGCTTCTTATCCAAAACCCCAAATAACTCATAACCAATAACAAGACACTTTATTGTAATTCCTAGGGAGAACGACCCGAGGTCCAATACTTCGGTTTATAAATTTTAGGGGTTTGTACTAGTGACAAACAACTTTTTGTATGAAAGGATTATTGCTTGGTTTAGAAACTATACTTTACAACGAGATTTCATTAGTGAAATTCTAAACCGTCAAAAATCGAATCATCAGAGCCTGCACAAGAGCCTGTGCAGCCGCCTCCAGAAATCCCTGAGATGCCTCAAGGGATGCATTTTCCTTTCTAAAATTATTGGGATCAACTGAATACTTCTCTAGGAGAATTGAGCTCCAACTTGGATCAACTGAGGATGGAACACCAAGAACAGTCCACCATCCTCCACGAAATAAGAGAAGATCAAAGAGCTATGAGGGAAGAGCAACAGAGGCAAGGACGAGACATAGAGGAGCTTAAACGCTCCATTGGATCCACTAGAGGAAGCAGTAGCCGCCGTCACTAAGATGGTCACGTTCCATTACCCCTTGCTTATGTTATTTTTATGTTATTTTTCTGTTTTTCATTATATTTCATTTTCTATTTCCTATTTTTATGGCATGATCATCTCTGTTTATGTCTTAAAGCTATGAAATATTCCATGTATCTCTCACCATACTTAAAAAAAAATTTATTTGAAAAAGAGAAGTAAGACGCATGAACTCGAGTTATATAATAAGAATAGTCCAATTATTTGATGTGGTGGCATTACTTTTACTTTCTGAATGTATGAATTAATAGTGCATATTTGATATTGAAGTTAAGTGTATTGGCTCTTGAAAGAATGATGAAAAAGGGGAAGTATTATTAGTAATCTGAACAATCCAAATATTGATTCTTGAAGCAAGAAAAATCAGCAAAAAGAAAATAAAGAAAAAGAGAAAGAATTGTGAAAAAAAGAGAAAAAGAAAAGAAAAAGAAAAATCCAGTAGCTCTTAAAACCAAAAAGCAAGAGCAAGAGGTCCAAGGCTTTGAGCATCAATGGTTAGGAGGGTCTAAAAGAAACAAAATCTTGGCCTAAAAAGTTCAAATGAGCTCCTTCCCCTAACTAAATGCTTGTGGTGTGAAGGTGTCAAGTGAAAAGCTTGAGATTGAGCAGTTAAAGTCGTAATCCCAAAAGCAAAAGAGTGTGCCTAAGAACTCTGGGTACCACTGTCTAGGGATTCTAGCAAAGCTGAATCATAATCCAATTGGGTTCACCCAATTAAGTGCCTGTGGCGTTTATGTATCCGATGGTAATACAAGAAAACAAAACGCTTAGGGTCATGGCCAGGCTAAAAAAGAAGCTGTGTTCAAGAATAAAAAAAGAACTAAACTAAGAGATTTAATAATATCATCCAGATTCTGAATTCCTAAAGACACCAACACTTCTGAGCTTCAAAGGACAGAGAGATGCCAAAACTATTCAGAAATAAATGGTTACTAGCCCCGCTCATCAATTGAAATTGAGCTTCATTGAAAACTTTGAGATTTATTGTATCCTTCTCTTCTTTCTGATCCTACCTTGTTTTTGGTTTCTTGGGGATAAGCAATAGTTTAAGTTTCGTGTTCTGATGAGCAGATATTTTATACGCTTTTTGGCATCATTTTCATATTGTTTTAGTTATGTTCTGTTTAAGTTTCATTATATTTTCAAATGTTTTAGTGCTAAATTCACATTTTTGGATTCTACTTTGAGTTGTTGTGTTTTCTAATGATTTTAGGTAATTTCTGGCTGAAATTGAGGAGTTTTGGCAAACTCCGATTCAGAGGCAAAGAAAGTGTAGCAGATGTTGTCAAATTCTGACCTCCATGAACTCAAATGATCATTTTTGGAGCTAAAGAGGTCCAAATGATATTCTCTCAATGGTGTTGGAAAGCTAACTTCTAGAGCTTTCCAGAAATATATAATGGTCTATACTTTTTTCGAAGGCACATGTCCATATTGGGCGTTGAACGCCAAGGAGTTACCCCCTTTATGGCGTTCAACGCCCCAAAGGGACTTAAGCCAGCGTTGAACGCCACTTTCCACCCCATTCCTAGCGTTCAACGCCACCAAGAGGCACAAGGCAGCGCCAATCACCCCTCAATGGGCGTTCAACGCCCATTCCTCAAATTGGACGCCAAGCTCAGCCCAAGTACTCAACCAAAGTGGGCCCAAGAGTGGATTTTCGTACCTTTAGTCTAGTCTATCATATTTTTGTACTTCATAGTTATTAGGTTATTATATATAGGAGAAGATCACCCTTGTTTAGGATCTTCTACCACCACTTTCAAATTCACATTACTTTCTGTAAGCTATGAGCTACTAAACCTCCTAAGTTAGGGTTAGGAGCTCTGCCGATTCTCATGGATTAATAATATTACTGTTTCTATTTCAATACACGTTTGATTCCATTCTCTTGTGAATTTTTATTCTTCATCTCATGAATTTAGGATGAACCATGACATTCATCCTTGTTCTACATGGGTACCATGTGAGTCCTGACCCGAATAGCATTGAAGCACAGCTAAAGAATGCACTACGGATTCCAAGAGAGTGCCTCGATAACTTTGGATAAGTGACATAAAATCCCGTTGACTGTGGGTTGCTGAGGTCTCTGTAGAATTAAGGCTAGAGTCTGAGAAGCAACATTCCCTTATCCGAAAGATCAAACCTTGTCTGTGGTGTTTTGAGTAGGATCGCGAAGGGGAGTGGATTGCTTAGCTCTTCACCTTCGGCTATAGTGGAAAGCCATGAGTTAACTTGATGAGGATGTTACATGAGTTGCTCGGATATGGTGGACCGCTATGGTTTAGAAGAGGCTAACTTGACGAGGATGCTACATGAGTCAGTCAATTACGGCTGTCATTAAATGAATCATTCATTATTGAAGTAGACAGTAAGAAAAGTTAATCCAGAAAGAATACGCATCTCCGAAGCCTTAACTGAATCTCTATCACTATTTTCACATCAATCTGGTATTTCGTATTTATTATTTCGTTTATGCTTTCAAATAAACAACCATCTTTTTTAATCGCCTTACTAAGATTTACAAGATAGCCATTGCTTGCTCAATCCAACAATCTCCATGGGATTCGACCCTCACTCACCTGAGGTATTACTTAGATAACCTGGTGCACTTGCCGGTTCAATTGTGCAGAGTTCAATTTCGCGCACCAGCTTATCAGATCATTGCCCTTTGATAGTGGAAGAGAGAAGAATAATCCAAGGTCCAAGACTATTCTGCAGTTTAGACTCGTGGTTTACACATGAAGGCTTCCTAAGGATGATGAAGGAAGAATGGAGGGGTTTGGGAGATGTACAGTTTTTGGATAAATTGATGGCACAAGTAGTATTTTGGGAATATAACTGAGAAGATACAAAATTTTGAGGACGAGATCAAGAAAGTGGACGATAGGGTTAGCAACGGAGTATATGACGGTATAGTAGAAGCAAAAAGGAAGGTCTTGGTAAGATGTTGTGAGGTATGGTATACGAAACAAGATATACACTAGAAGCAAATGTCTGGATCTCGACAGGCCAAGAAGATGGACAGGAATACTATATACTTCCACAATATTGCATCAGCAAGAAGAAGGAACAACTGGATTGAGTCTTTAGTGATTAATGGAAGGTTGGTAAGGAATCATGCAAGAATTAAGGTCGCCATTAGAGATTTCTACAGGAACCTATACCACCAGGAAGAGTCACCAAATATTAGCTTTAGAGAAGGCCTAGTCAATCGGTTGGAGACGGAGGAAGGTCAAGCACTAGAGATATTACCGTCGGATGAGAAAGTAAAGGATGCAGTTTGGGACTACGAATCGTCTAAGGCTCTGGGTAGTGATGGATATAACATGAACTTTATAAAAAGGTGCTGGGAGGAGATTGGAGTGAAATTTACTAAAGTTGTGATGAGTTTCTTTGAGACAGGGAGGTTACCAGCAGAGTCCAATGTTACTTAGGTAGCACTGGCTCCAAAGTTTGTGGGAAGGAGATAAAGGATATTAGACTGATCAGTATGGTTGGATGCATTTATAAGGTCATATAAAAAATATTGACAAGAAGAATGAGGAGTGTAATGCCAGGGTTAGTGGGAGAATCACAGAGTGCATTTGTAAAGGGCAGGAAGATACATGATGGAGTATTAATAGCATGTGAAACTGTACAACGGCTAAAACTGAAGAAGAAGGCATCATTAATCATCAAACTGGACTTCCAGAAAGCTTATGACAGAGTCAAATGAAATTTTGTGGATATTATGCTAGAAAAGATGGGATTTGGTAGAAGATGGAGGGCGTGGATTACAGAGTGCATTAGATCAGCATCTGTCTCCATAATGGTTAACGGGCACCATCAAAACCATTCAAGATGGAAAGGGAACTTCGGCAGGGCGACCCATTATCACCTTTTCTATTTGTACTTGTTGTAGATATTTTGAATAGGATGATCAGGGAGATGGAAAGAAATAAGAGAATAACCCCTCTTTTAGTCGGTAGGTATAATATAGAATTATCGCACCTTCAATTTGCTGATGACACTATATTGTTCTGTCCACCGGAGGAGAAGACAGTGAGAAATCATAAGAGACTGCTGAGGTGTTTTGAAGTGATGTTCGGATTGAGTATTAACTTCGACAAGTCTAGTTTGATACCGGTGAATTGTAGTCAGGAATGGGTTGGTCAGATGTGCCGATTATTAGGGTGCTAGGCGGCGATTTTACCAGTGAAGTACCTGGGTATTAATCTAGGAGCAAATCCGAGGTTAGTTAAAACATGAAAGCCAGTAATAGATAAGGTGAAGGAGAAACTTAGCTTGTGAAAAGCAAAAGTGCTTAGTAAAGCAGGGAAGCTAGTCCTCATCAAGTCGGTGCTATTGTCTGCCTACTTACTATCTGAATCTGTATAAAATGTCGGTGACGGTGGCAAAAAAATAATCTCATTGCAAAGGAGATTCTTTTGGGAGAAGAACGATGGACGACTTGTGCTGGCTCTTGTAAAGTGGGAGTTGATACAAGCACCGAAGAAGTTACGAGGACTAGGTATGGGAGATGCGATGATTCATAATACTGCATTATTGTTCAGGTGCTAGTGGAGATTTTCTAAAGAAGATTGTCCTTTTTGGAAGAAGGTTGTGCGCTCCTGTAATAATCTGAATCCTGGGTAGTTATTATCTACTCAAGCCATACCAACAAAAGGGGGCTTTGGAGAGATATTTGCCGCTTGTAAATAAAAGAGCAACAGGTTAGACAAAAGATGATTGACAGTCTGGCTATGGAGGTAGGTGATGGTATATCAACCAGATTTTAGGAAGATAAATGGCTATAGGCGAAAAGCTGAAAGACTTCTTTCCGAGGCTCTACTTGATTTCAAAAAGTAAAGGATCTGTAATTAAAGACTGTGGGTTTTGGGATGGGATAGAGTAAGTATGGAATTTTCAGTGGAGGAGGAAATTCCGTCAATGGGAGACTGACAGTTTGAACCAACTGCTTGATATTTTGCAAGCGGTGAGATTGATAGGCGCACAAGATAGAGTGGTGTAGAAATTTGATAAAGAAGGAGTTTATACTACTAACTCATTTGTGCAGGTTTTGCGGGTACGAACTTTGACGGATGATATCCTTAGCTATAAGTCACAAATAGAATCTGGAAATGACTAGTACCCCCTCGAGTAGAGTTATTTTCTTGGTTTGTGCTTGTAGCCCGAGTTAGTACAAAGGATCGCCTGAGCAGATTGGACATCATTGAATGAAGTGATAATATCTGTGTTATGTGTAACAAGAAAATTGAAACTGTACAATACTTGTTTGTTACATGTGAGTATGCTTGGTAGATGTGGTGCGCATGGATTACTTATGTTGGTCGTGTATGGAGCATCCCAGACACCATAAAAGAGCACTTTGAGAGCTGGAGGATAATGCCAATGAGAAAAGACGTGCGAAAACATGGCTAGTGGGATTCTTCTCAGTTATATAGAATATCTGGCTGTGTAGAAATGAGTTCATTTTTCAGAATAGGACAACAGATGTGGTGGATTGTGTTGCTAGAACGTTTAGTAGTTCTAGGGAATGGTGCAAAGTTAACTTATATTGTTGATGGCAATGTCGAAGATGACATAGAAATTGCTAAGTTTCATGTTATGTATTTTGTATGCTCCACTGAGTGTGTTGAGCTTGTTTCTCCTTTCAAAAAAAAAAGCACTGTTAGTTGGTAATGACGCAATCAATGAGAATGCAGACCGCATTTCCACATATGCGGCATATTTTTTTTTATTTTCTTGTTTTTTATTTTTCATTTTATCCTATGTAATTATATATTTTTGGAAGTATAGAAAAATAATGTATTTATCAAAACAAAAACACATCTAAAATAACAAGCTCTTTTTTAGCACATTAGAATCCAATCATCAAAGAACAACAATGAAAATAAAAGGGAATAGGGGGAGTAGCTAAAGTCCAGAGAGAGATGCAGCAATGGGGATCGATAAAACGGTAGTGAGTTGGATTGTAGTCTGTTATAGTAAACATGCAATACGTCAACAAAGACAAAGAGAAGAAATAAAGAGAAGGCATGGTTAAGGGTGAAATCCGCCAACTATCGAATAGGTAGTGCAACCACTGAATGGATCTAAGGGAATGATGCGTGATCGATGGCTTGGTGGCAGTGACTTTGTTAGGAGAAAAGAGAGGGTTATTACAATTGATGATGGTGGCATGTTGTTGATCGAAAAAATATTTCAACAAGAGTGGGTCAAATCGAAATAAGCTAAGTATGGTGTTTCAAGAAGACGCGTGCGCGCAAGCTTGAAGTTGGAGGTAATCGGTGCTGGTGTGGATTTCGATTGTGCTGTCAATCGAATAAGCTAAATCGAAGAGAAGATTTGATTCGAAGGGATGAATAAGGTCTTCGAAAGAACTGATCGATCAGTAGTGAAAGTGGGAAGTTAATGACTTTAATTGCACGAGGAGTTCATGAAGAATAGCTACAATCATGCGGCAAGAACGGTTACCAAGAGAGACTACGCTTCAGAATTTGAAATGCCATATTTAATTATAATTAATTGTAAATTAATGGATAGTTATGTAAGATTAGCCTATAAATACTAGAAGTTCTTAGTGAATAGGGGTTAGAACTTTTACTCAGAAAAACACTCTAGCACTCTCACATCCCAGCGAATCCCTGAGTTTGCGATCGAGTTTCCTTTTTCTGTAGGGTTCCTTCCACCTTCTTCTTTCTTTTAATTTTAATTCTATTTGTAAACATCATATTTCATTTAATCATATTTACTAAGTGTTATTTACGTTCCTTATCTTCGCTGTTTAATTTATCTTTCGGCATTTTATGACTTATTTTAAAGTTCTTTGATTTAATTGAAGGTGCTTTTACTGTTTTCTTTTGATTTTGGTTCAAGTCTTTTCATTTACCATGCCTTTACTTATTGAAAACTTTGATTTCTAAATTTCATTTAATATTTTACAAATTTATTTTATTTTTATTGTCAAAATTTGTCTAATCGAAAACGTTTTGATGCACTTTTAAAAAACTGATACTCGCACGGAGGAGTATGTTTCGCTCCCAGACCACTAGATATCAAACCACCATCGATTTCTAAAAATCGACTAAACACATGTGAGAGTGAATAAGGAGGAGGTTAATAGTTTGACTTTATACCTAGAAAAATTACAAAGCAAAAAATATAAATTAAAAGCATTAACCCGCTCGATCTTCATTTGGCGACCATTTTATTTTGAAGTAGCTCAAATTTCTAGCATGACTCACCTTTAGCTAGCGAGTTAGGCAGATTGGACGAGTCATCACTCTTTTTGCTATCCTTAAGTACAATTCCTTAATCTTTGTCAAAAATAAATAATGAGAATATGAATATATAAAATTATTTCATTATATACCAAAAAATCTATAGATACAAACTTTTCAGAAATAAATAATACCTAAAATTCATTTTATTTGTACGAGGAAAAATACATATATATTATGTTTATTGTTTTAATGTTTTCTTTGCTTTGGTTTTCTTCGGTTCTCTTTGTTTTTGTGTACGTAGTTGATTCACTTTTTTTAGTTGCTTATTTGATTTTTTTTTTTAATTTCTTTTAAAGTGATGAGCTTTTTACTGTAATATATCCATTTTATTAAAAAGAAATTCATAACTTACTACGGTAGTCATTACTTTTAGAAAAAAGATTTTTCAAAATGAAAAAATTTATAAAATGATAAAATAATAAGTTAATTATTATTAAATTTATAATATTTATTATATATGGACTTTATTACTTTAATTTAAAAGTAATTAAAATTTTTACTTCTTTACTTTATCAACATTTTAACTTTAGAAGAATTTGATCCTTACTATTAATAGCCCATAATTGTACATTTACAATACTATACAGAAAATTTATATGTATTTTAATGTATTTTAAGAGTACACTAGTATATGTTCTCATGTCCTGTACGGAGTAATACATAAAATTATATAAAAAAAATTTATTAAGATTTAAATAAAAAAAATATATAGTAATTATTATTATAAATATTTTATAATTTAAAAATATTAAAAATAATTAATATTTATTTTAATCAATTGGATTGGTTGAATGGTTATCTCATTTGTTTGTTTAAGCAAGTATTTGGAGCTCGAATCTCACCCTTAATAAATAGAGCATCAATATGTGGTGGATTAATTTTCGACTTGCCAAGTTAGGAAATCCGTAGAAAAAAATTGTATTTGTCTTTAAAATAGATTAATTTTTCATTAATAGAAATACTTATGGACTTTTGTCTTTGTTGAAATTTACTTAGGACAATTTTATTTGTTGGTATCGTATTCATTCTTAAAGTCAAAACAATATAATCAACATTGTTACTTGTTAAAACTTCACATTTTATGAAATAATTTTTAAATATTCAAATTCATAAACTTATGTCATTACAAAAGTTATTAGATCGATTAATATTTCTTGATAACATGGTGTACCAAAACATCATCGTTGAGTATTAGTTAGTGTAAAGAGAAACCAATAATAACTTTTATTATTCAATATATAATTTATTCTATTAAAAAATAAATTAATATTTCCTAAATTTATAAATACATTTTCTTCTAATTTCTTACACCATTTTATTTGACAATATTTACCATTAAAAAATAGCAAATGATCATACTATCCCACAATATATATATGATGTGTAAAATAATTTTTTGTCTTGAAATTAATTCTGGTTAGTGAGATAAAATTTAAAATATTTTTTATTTTCTTACTCAAATTTAGATTTAAATTTAGAATTGATTAATGACTTTTTTTTTTAATTTCAATAAAAAAATAAATTGGTTAGATGTAAAATATTTAGCATTTAATAATTTCAATCATTTAAATTTTAATTACCAAAAATTGGATTAAAAATTAATTATGAACTTAATAATCGATAATATATATATTATATTAGTACGTAAATAATAATATCCAATGTATTAATTATTTATTTTTTGAC
The DNA here is from genome assembly GCF_059453495.1 of Arachis ipaensis. Lineage (NCBI taxonomy): Eukaryota > Viridiplantae > Streptophyta > Magnoliopsida > Fabales > Fabaceae > Arachis > Arachis ipaensis. Next base: position 127,856,617 of record NC_142441.1, read on the forward strand.
AGAATTAATGTACAATCTATTGAGGATTGATTTACTATCCAAAATTTTTTTCATAAACTTTGTAATATGTAAAAATAGTGATCTTACTTGTTATTATTATTTAAATAATTTTTCATAATTTTTTAATTAGGTAATTAACTTAATTAATAACCTTTATTATTGCTTTTATACTAAAAAAATATCAATTTATACTATTTACATATTTTTTACTACTAATAAATAAATAAATAAATAAATAAATATTTATACTATTATATTTATTGTCCTAGATGATGACTTAAGTTACTTATTTTGTATGTTAAATAATATTTTGTATGTTAATTTATTAAATATTAAGATAAAAAATTGTTCAATAATTATATAAATAGTCATTACAGAAAAAAAATTATATATCATATATAATAATCCTTCATATATATAGTGTCATGTATATACTAAAATTATCTATTTTAATTATGTGAGTTATTATTGTTATTTTTACTTTTTCGTTACATTGAAAAATAATATTTAAAACTAAAAAAGAGATAATTAATTTTTTAATTTGAATTAAAAAAATGTCTTGTAAATATATTCAACTTTTACATATACTAAGTGTTATAATATTAAATAGTATAGTATTTGCTACAACAATGACTCAAAATATTAATCCAAGATATATTTGGGTTTAGTAAGACCTCACTGCAAGCAAGATCAACTAAAATACATTGTTAGGGTTCTAAATCCGACTTAGGTTCATTACCTTAAAGGCCAAATGCAGATGAACTCCACGCGTCCCCTCTTAAATTGACTCAGATTGGATCTCCGTTACTAGTTAAATATGGTAATGAGTACTCAAAGGAGCGTGAGAAGCCCCTTCCCATCCCTCACTCCTATTTTTAAAAAAATGCCCACATTCCTTCTCTGTCATTGCAAGTTCTTGTTTAATTACCCCTTAGGAAATGCAGATCTCCTCAGTAAACTTTTGAAAAAAATTAACACAAAAAACATAATATAATAATCATAAAATAATTAGTTCAATATAATTCAACACAATTTATAACATATTCGTTATGAAAAATAACATTTCAAAAGAAGAAAACATAAAAACATATTCCAACTTAATAATATAACATAATTTTTTGGAACGATACTGAGCGACATAGTAACGGACTTGAGAGGCAGAGAAAGTGAGATAGAGAGAGAAGATCGAGGCTGATAATGAGTCTGAAAGAAAAAGGAAAAATTCGAATTGGAGGCAGAAATTAGGATTACTAAATTCAAGAAATGAATTTATGTATATAAAAATTAGGATAAATTAATAATTTTATTCTATGGGGCGGCTATTTATGTCTGTGTCCATATTAGGGATGGCAAACAGGAAAGTCCGTCCTGTCTCGCCAAAAGCCCGCGATCTGGTGGCTAGCCTGTCCCGCCCCGTCTAGTAAGGCGGTCTTAAATTTCTCCCCCGTCCCGTCTAATGGTAGGTTGGCGGGCTCTCTTTTTTTATAAATCATTAAATATTAAACAATATATATAATTTCGTAATAATTTTAATAAATTTATAATTTCTAAAAATATAAAAAAATTATAATTATAAATATGTAATAAACATAATTATAAACCAAATTTTTTGAAACAAAATAATAAAATCAATATTATCCAAAGCAAATATTATCCAAAATATATAATTAAACATCTTCAAGCTTATAATCAATCAAACATAAAAACATAATCCAAAATATAACTTAGAACACTTTCAATTATTATCTTCATCCTCTTGTAGATTAATAGCATTATAGAAATTTGTAAAAAAATGGTCTTGACAAAATAAAAGCTTCGTCCGGCGGGAAAACCTGTACCATCCCACCGAAACCCGCCAAAACTCATGGATTAGGTGGTGCGGGGTAGGCGGCCTTTTTAAGTTTGGCAGTCTTAAATTTTCAGCCCAACCCTCCTTTTTTGTTGGGTTATGCGGGTCAGCATGACAGATTTTGGCCCGTTTGCCACTCCATGTCCCCATCCATGTTCAGGTGGCAGGTCGTGAGGATTTCATGAGTCCCCTTCTAGCCCCAAAATGCGAGTAATTCCTGTAAATACCTTTTTTGGCAGTTTTTGTGATTATTTCTTATTGGTATCATTCATTGGTTTGTGACGTAGAGCTATTCTAACCACTCAATAAATTCTCAGATAATCAAAGTTTAGGTTATATATTTTTTATACAGTCACATGTATCCGTGTTATAACAATATTAATAGAAGATAAATAGATAAACACTAAGCTATTGTTTGAATATAAGATAAAAAATAAGAGGAAAGAAAATAGAAAGAAAGAAAATGAGAGGAAACAAAATAGAAAGAAAAGTATATTTTTGTGTGTGTGTTTAGATGAAGAAAAAATAAATGGAAAGAAAATAGAGGAAAAAATTTCTGTTGTTTGGATGGAAGGAAAAGTAAGAAGAGAAAAAATTATAACAGAGTAAAATTATATTAATGTTTTTATATATTATACATAAATTATAATTCAAATGTTAACTCTGTACTTTAACCCATGTTTGCACTTTTACATAAGTTTTCTTCGCAACTTTGAAGAGAAAAAATTTACATGAGCTCCACATACATTTTTATGTTTTTCATTCAATTTTTTTGTTGATCCATGTAAGACCCAGAATCTTTGAAAAGTCTTATTATGATCAAGTCTCAAATCATATAGTTATTTATAGCCTTAATTCCGGAAATCATTTTATTAAAGATAATTAAGGCAAGTTGTGATTTATTGAATTTGAGACAAGTTATGATTTATTATCCAATTTTACAACTATTGGATTATTTTCTATATTCAAATTATAAAGTTGGTAGTTGCGAAATAATAAGGATTTCTATATGATTTGGATTAAATAAGTAATATTTTAAATATTAATACTGCTATTTTGGAAAATGAAGAAATTGAGTATATTATTTCTAATTATTTGGTTGGGACATTTTATTGAAAATAATTTATGAAATTGATGAGCAAATAGTATTTTTATACATTATTATTAATGGATTAGAATTTATTTCTAATTACTATAATATCCCTATTTTTATTTGAAATTACCAAAATGCCCCTAACCCTAATTTTGAAAGAGAAACCCTAACCCTAAAAACCCTACCCGGTTCCCCTGACCCGGTACACCTAGAGTACCTAATGCAGCAGCAGCAGCTGCAAGCTGCTTGAAAGAAAGAAAGAAACAGGAGTAGGGAACGAATTGAGAGGGAAGGAAGAAGGAAGGTTCGCCGGCGTGGAGAGGGAAGGGAGCTCACAGTGCCGCCGTCGCCCTCACCGCGTCGCACCGCCGCGGCAGTCCATGCGTCCTTGTCACCGTCGCGAGCCTCCTTGCCGTCGCCACCATGAAGCCGCCGATCTAGTCCGAGTAAGAGAGAGATCCGAGAGGGGAGGAGGCCAACGCAGCCGCCGAGCCCGTCACTGTGCCGATTCGTCGCGCGAGGAGCTCGTGCCGTCGCCGATCATCCTTGCGCAGCATCAGAGGCAGAACCGCGACCTGAAGAGAGCACGAGCCATAACCACCGATGGAGAAGGAGGAGCGAGCGCGGAGAAGGTGAAGTCGCCGCTGTCGCCGGCACCTCCATCCCGCGTCACCGCCGAACGCGCCGTGACCTCTGCCGTCGCCAGTCTGGTTTGCTCTGCCGTCGTGCCGTTGAGGAGAAGGCCGTCCAGTCACACCGAACAGGAGAGACAGAGAGATCTGAGGCTGAGCTGGGGGTTCAACCACCATGCCTAGCCGTGCTTGTGTCGCCGGCGCCGCCTCGGTTGGAATTGGCGCCGTCAGAAAAGGGTCCAGGCCGCCGCTAATGGAGCTAGCCGGAACTGTTCCAAGGTTTTGCCGCTTATTTAGATCCTGCTCTGTTTTGGTTAGTGGCGTTATCATTGTTCTGGCCGCCGGAAAATCTTGCTGCCGTCGCCGGAAAAGTATGCCGGTAAGGGTTTCAAACTTGGTTTTCATTTCTTGTGAGATTATGGGAGTCTTATTGTCGCGGCATGTTGGTTTCAGTCACCGTCGCCGGAGTTGGGTCGCCGCAGCCGCTGAAGGCGGCTACCGGGGCTACCGCCCAACCGGTTCAGAGTCCGTTGCTGTTCGGTTCAGCCGTTCTTTCTTAGTTTCAGTAAGTATTCCGGTTTCGAGAGCTCTGCGTTAGTGTTCTGTTCTGTGTAATAAAGTAATCGTAATGTTAATGGTTTTAGGAGCTAGAATCCGGTTTGCTTGTGCCGTTTGGGGCTGTTTCTGCTTTTGAGAGAGCGGGCAGAGCCGAGATTTTGATTTGCCGGTGATTTCGGGTCGAGATAAAAGGAGTTGGTTAACGAGTTGGGTTGTGGTTCCAATGTTGTGAGGTAGGGGCGCTTTCCGAAAACTATAGTTTATTATTGGAATTATTACATATGGGTACTGATGTGAGATATTGTGTATTTGGTGATTGTATCTGCCTTATGTATTATTTGATTGACTCGAATGACTATGGATGTTGGTTTGGCTGAATTGTTATGTGGCTTGTGAAATGTAATGTTTGAAGTTAATTCTTTAAAGATTTGAAATGAGTTTAATCCGTTGAAGATTGGTTTGAATCGAGTCAATTATTTTGATGATGTGAAAGATAGAATACTCTTGAAATTCAGCCTGGGTTGCTTTAATTGATTTGGTTTTGATAAATGATTTGTTACTGAACCGATTCTTTAAAGATTTGGAAATGAGTTAAATCGGTTGATATTGAGTTGATTTTTAAATGGTTTTCTTGAGATATGCCACTGAGGCAACTGTTGGATTTAGCTTGCTGTTGAATTGATTTCTGGTTTGAGCTGTTGAAAAGGAATGAGAAAAACGGTTTAGTTGGGACCCGAACCGGGTGGCAAAAGTCCAAGTTTTAGGGGAGGTGCTGCCGAAATTTCTATAAAATCTAAATCTTGTTTGAAAGGTTATTTAAAAGATTTGGATTTGAGAAATTGTATTATTTGATTTATTAAGAGGATAATTATGCTTTCCAGCTTAATTTATTTGATGAACTTTATACGTTGAGTTCGGTTTATTTAGAACTGAACTATGTTTGCCGTTTGAATCACTGAAGGAAAGAATGATGCTATAATATTGATTTCAATATAAAAAGGAGTTTTTAGTGATTTTAAAGGAACCTAGATTTTTGATTGAGTAATCAAGTTTGAGGCATTTTAGAAGAGTTGGAAAAATGGGTTCCAAAAAGAAATCTGAAAGCGGTTTGATTCAATTGAACTGGTCCCGTTTCAAATGAGTTGATTTTTGGACCGGGTTGGAACTTGTGATTTTGTATGGTTCAGTTTCATAATAAATTCAGTTTTATTTACTTGAACCGAGAATCTATGATTTTAAGAGTTTCAATGACTTTTAAAGAATTGATGTAAGATGACCTTCCCTAAAGACTTGGGACTCTGGCAAGAAACTTTTGTTATAAAATCCCATTATTGGATGGGTGATTTTGAATGTTCCCAAAAAGAATCTTTAACTTTCCATGGTTTTGGAAGTTTTGGAAAGAGAATGCCGAGAGTGGCTTTATTTTAAAAAGGGAACTCACTTTGAGTAAATTTGGCTTATGAGCCTAAGATGATTTGAGAAATGAGATCTTTAAAGCCAAGGCTGAAAAGAGTTGAAACTCGATTTCAAAGTGAAATGAATTGAGGAAATGATTTATGGCTTAAATGCCGACTTTATGAATTTAATGATGTTGAATGGTGGAAGTGCTGTTTTGTTGTGAGCCGGAATGGCTGTGTATGTTTATACATATTGATTGGTTCTGGATTGAACCGTGAGCCGGAATGGCTGTGTATGATATGAATATTGGCTGGTTCTAGAATGAACCGTGAGCCGGATGGCTGAGATGGATGTTGATCCATGGATGAGATTGATTGCATGTTTATGCTGAATCATTGATAAATGTGAATGTTGCACTTCCACTATCTGAGATACGAGTTTCCCTGGGTAGTAGCAGTGGCTAGCCACCACGTGCTCCAGGTTGAGACTTGATACTCTGTTGACCCTATGTCGTAAGTGTGGCCGGGCACTGTGAAAGCCCCGGAGGAGCTCGCCCCCATAAATATTCACTAGTGATGGTGATGGATAAATATTCACCAGTGAGGGTGATGGATATGGATCATGATTATGATCAAGTTTATGATGAGTATAACTCGAGTTGGGGATGCACGACAGAGGGACAGTCCAATGGTTAGCTACCAGGACTTGTCGGGTTGGCTCTATAACCGACAGATGATATCATCAGCCACTAGGGACAGGCATGCATCATATGCATTTGTGTGACATTGGTTGGGTGTGCATATTATACTTGGTTTGCCTATGTGATTAATTGCTAACTGTTCTACTTGTAATAACTGTTTGTTTGTGCTTGAACTTCCTATCTGTGTTTGCATCTGGGACTCTGTTGGATTGTGGTGATTGGTTGTTGGTTGGATTGTTTGGGCCTAGGGCCGCGGTTGGAATGAAATGAACTGATGGTTGATTTCAGTTTTGTGTTTCTGGTTTGGAATGAAATATGAAAGGCTATTTTGTTTCAGCATAGATAAACCGTTTTGAAAGACTTTTGAATTTTTGAGAATTGAACGGTTCCTCTTTTAGAAAGGATTCCCGACTTTACTTTTATTGGAAACTATTGTTTTTGAAAAGAGGCAAAAGACGGTTATTAATCACTGATGCGGTTATCTTCAAGTATCCTATTACAGTAATTCCTAAAAACCCTCTACTGAGAACCCTTTCGAGGATGATGTTCTCACCCCCCTACATTTTTCCCCTTTCAGGATATGGCGCAGAAGTTACGAAGAGCTTATTTAATTGTTGCTGTGATGCTCTGTATTGTTTTAGTTATGGTTTATTGTACCCTCGCCTTTATCTTGATATAATCTGTAAGAGGGATAGGAATTGTATTGATTATTACTTGCAATATTATTTATATATATAATTATGTATATATATATATGGATGTACTCTTTATGAGTTTTGTAAGTTGTATGGTATTTATGGATGTATGTCATCGGATGAAAGTATTTTTGGGAGCAGTATTGCGGTTTAAAGTTTCAAACAGGCTCATATTTTAGTATTAAATAATATAAAAGTCGTCGTAATGTCCGAACTATCAGAGTCGCGCAGCCGGAAGTGTGAGCTTTGGTAGTTAGGGTGTTACATTATGGTATCAGAGCAGTTCTTCCTGTAGAGCCTGAGGAATGGACTGACTATGCTTCAGTTGCATACTCTGAGCGTTTGTCATGTATTAGGTCTTGTCGAATGACGAGAATTAGAGCTTTATGCACATGACGATCTATTGATTAATGCTGTTAGTCTTGCATTGCATAATTCCTGATATTAAGTTTGGCCGGCTTAATACTAGTGAATTATGTATATAAAAGCACTGATGGGTTATCATAGATGATATACAAGTTTCGAGTAAAGCGAATCGCGGGCTTTGGGGGAACGTTAGAAACTTTTTCTCGAGGCTATTCAGTTGTGTGTCTTGAATTCTGTTCGAGTCGACCTGTTCTTTTATATCCTAACTTGAAGTTCTTGTTTGGTACTCCTCTTGAAAAGTAATTTGATGTTTCCACTCTATTCCTCTTTTCATATGCATTCTTGAATGATCTTAAGTGCATATGCTTGTTTAGAATCCTTGATGCATCTGTCTTCCTCTGTTTGAGTTCTTCTTGATTCAAGTATTCTTTGATATAGTCTTGAACTTGTCTTAATGTGCTGTGACTTTTAACTCCGGGTTCTGAGTCCATTCTTTGAGAAATTGTTGATTCAGTTTTTCTCTTACTTGACAGTGATCACAGCCAATTTTGAGATTTTATAAATTGCTGTTGATTAGATATATACTTTTCTATATATGAAACTTTGAGATTACTTATACAGTTTGACAACTATTTATTTCCAATACCCCGCCTGTACTTTTACTGGTTTATGGAACTGCATTTACCTTAAATTACAATTTGACCTTCTAGTAATTTTACTATAGTTCCACTGCACAACTTCATTTGATTATGTATTTGGGTATTTTTCAAAATTTTGGAAAGAAAGAATTTTTCACTTTTATCCCGGTTGAGTTTCGTTTGATAAACTTACTTAATTCATTTTGATTTGAGTTTGATTTAGCATACTACATAGTTTATGCCATTGTTGTTCTTTTGAAAATATTGGATTCATAGCTTTCTTCTTATGAACGGACTGGTTCGTTCTTAAGCTTTTCACCTCTATGAATGTCATACGTGATTCTGTTTTTAACTAATCTTTTACATCTTGTGAACATTACCATTGATCTTGGTTTGTCCCCTCTTGTGAATCTCATCCTTATGTGGGTCAGTTTGATTCGTTTCAAGATAGTGCATTGTTTATTCTCCTATTATCTCTACAAGAGTTTTTAGTTAAAGATTTATCATTGAAAAATTACAAATGATTGAGTTGTCTTTTCTATGACTTTTGTATTCTTTCGGATTAATTTAAAACTTGTTTGATATTTCATGTTTAGTGGATCTTGTTTGAACTACTCTAATTTAAGATCCTTTCTTGCAAGGCTTGACTCCTTTTTAGTACATCTTAGACTTCTTGAATGTTATTCCGAGATGGTGATTTCAAGAACGCTTTTGGAGTCTTGTTTTGAACCTTTTAAAGAAGTCTCGAATTCTCTTTGACGAAATATTAAATGGGATTTATTTTCTGTTGTTTGATTGAGATTAAAACCATTGTCCAATTTTGACGAAATTAATTTAAAGTTGCCATGCACCATTTTAAATGAAGTTTTGGAAAGCTTCCTTGTTTAGTGGAAACCGGTTTGTTTGTAACACACCACTTATTTCCTTACCAGATTGTGTGCAAATTTTTGCCTTGGAGTTTCTTTTCTAAAAGGAGTTTAATTTTCTCTTTCATCCTTGCTACGAATGTTATACACGCTTGTTTGAATATGAACTTTGAGAATTTTTGAACAAGCCTTTGATTCCTCTCCCGAGTTTTATGAACTGCTTCTGGTTAAGTTGTGCATCTAATTATCTTTCTAAAATATTTGAAGAAATATTTTAGCCTTTAGCCAAACCCGTGTGCACCTTGTTTTTAGAACTCGACAAAATCTATTTCAATATGAACTTGCATTAAAGCAAAGCCACGATTATACTTTTGTTACTCTCTTGAAGGATGTTGTTAATTAACCTTTCTTTTAGATTGCGAAGTGGTTTTTCTGCAAGTTTCTGTTCCTTTATGAACAATGTATTTGGAAGTACTTTTAATCTTGCTCTTGAGTTTTGTTAGCTTTGTCTTGGGTTTGATATTCCTTTTTGTAAATCTCCTACTTCTTCGACTCAACTTGAATTTGTTTCGAACTAAGGCGCTGGTTCTCTTCTTATTGATCCTATTGAATTTCCTTGATCCAAGGGTTATCTTTGAAGTTGTCAATTGAATTGTGTCTAGCAGACTTCATTGCTTGAGCATCCTTGTTTATCTGGAATTGGATACTCTGTCTCGAATCTATGAGTATTGTCCTTGACATTTGCCTCTCCTTTCTAAAGTTTTGTATCCTTCTGAGTAGACTCGAGAATTATTTTGATATCACGTGCGACTTGTAGACGTAGTAACGCGATACGTTAGTTCTTTAAGACGTGATGTGTATACGAAAGTTGAAGCGGTAGGTGTGCAACGTATGAGTTGTGGGTGTTTTGTTCCTTGCGAACGGGTTTGCGGTTGTTAGGCTTATGATTGGCTATGAGGTTGTAAAGTGCTTGATGGAGTTGGAAAGTTGAAGCTTGGAGGTTGAGATGAGATTGATGTACGGATGTTAAGCACGTCATTTTAACCCCATCCTGTTTTATAGCCTTTGATGCTTTGCCCTACTATCACATGATTGACCCATGTTATCTTTTGCATTAAGCCTACCTTGTAACGTTTGCTTTGCAATCACACCCCTGCCTTTGTACCCTTATGCATATGACAATCAAAGTATTTGAAAATCGTATATATGTTTATATGATGAGATATTTTTGCTTCTTCCTTAAATGTGTTCAAGGGTGAACTGTTATGGAATTTCTTTCATTTTGTATCAATTTTCGAGGGCGAAAATTTTTATAAGGTGGGTAGAATGTAAGACCCAGAATCTTTGAAAAGTCTTATTATGATCAAGTCTCAAATCATATAGTTATTTATAGCCTTAATTCCGGAAATCATTTTATTAAAGATAATTAAGGCAAGTTGTGATTTATTGAATTTGAGACAAGTTATGATTTATTATCCAATTTTACAACTATTGGATTATTTTCTATATTCAAATTATAAAGTTGGTAGTTGCGAAATAATAAGGATTTCTATATGATTTGGATTAAATAAGTAATATTTTAAATATTAATACTGCTATTTTGGAAAATGAAGAAATTGAGTATATTATTTCTAATTATTTGGTTGGGACATTTTATTGAAAATAATTTATGAAATTGATGAGCAAATAGTATTTTTATACATTATTATTAATGGATTAGAATTTATTTCTAATTACTATAATATCCCTATTTTTATTTGAAATTACCAAAATGCCCCTAACCCTAATTTTGAAAGAGAAACCCTAACCCTAAAAACCCTACCCGGTTCCCCTGACCCGGTACACCTAGAGTACCTAATGCAGCAGCAGCAGCTGCAAGCTGCTTGAAAGAAAGAAAGAAACAGGAGTAGGGAACGAATTGAGAGGGAAGGAAGAAGGAAGGTTCGCCGGCGTGGAGAGGGAAGGGAGCTCACAGTGCCGCCGTCGCCCTCACCGCGTCGCGCCGCCGCGGCAGTCCATGCGTCCTTGTCACCGTCGCGAGCCTCCTTGCCGTCGCCACCATGAAGCCGCCGATCTAGTCCGAGTAAGAGAGAGATCCGAGAGGGGAGGAGGCCAACGCAGCCGCCGAGCCCGTCACTGTGCCGATTCGTCGCGCGAGGAGCTCGTGCCGTCGCCGATCATCCTTGCGCAGCATCAGAGGCAGAACCGCGACCTGAAGAGAGCACGAGCCATAACCACCGATGGAGAAGGAGGAGCGAGCGCGGAGAAGGTGAAGTCGCCGCTGTCGCCGGCACCTCCATCCCGCGTCACCGCCGAACGCGCCGTGACCTCTGCCGTCGCCAGTCTGGTTTACTCTGCCGTCGTGCCGTTGAGGAGAAGGCCGTCCAGTCACACCGAACAGGAGAGACAGAGAGATCTGAGGCTGAGCTGGGGGTTCAACCACCATGCCCAGCCGTGCTTGCGTCGCCGGCACCGCCTCGGTTGGAATTGGCGCCGTCAGAAAAGGGTCCAGGCCGCCGCTAATGGAGCTAGCCGGAACTGTTCCAAGGTTTTGCCGCTTATTTAGATCCTGCTCTGTTTTGGTTAGTGGCGTTATCATTGTTCTGGCCGCCGGAAAACCTTACTGCCGTCGCCGGAAAAGTATGCCGGTAAGGGTTTCAAACTTGGTTTTCATTTCTTGTGAGATTATGGGAGTCTTATTGTCGCGGCATGTTGGTTTCAGTCACCGTCGCCGGAGTTGGGTCACCGCAGCCGCTGAAGGCGGCTACCGGGGCTACCGCCCAACCGGTTCAGAGTCCGTTGCTGTTCGGTTCAGCCGTTCTTTCTTAGTTTCAGTAAGTATTCCGGTTTCGAGAGCTCTGCGTTAGTGTTCTGTTCTGTGTAATAAAGTAATCGTAATGTTAATGGTTTTAGGAGCTAGAATCCGGTTTGCTTGTGCCGTTTGGGGCTGTTTCTGCTTTTGAGAGAGCGGGCAGAGCCGAGATTTTGATTTGCCGGTGATTTCGGGTCGAGATAAAAGGAGTTGGTTAACGAGTTGGGTTGTGGTTCCAATGTTGTGAGGTAGGGGCGCTTTCCGAAAACTATAGTTTATTATTGGAATTATTACATATGGGTACTGATGTGAGATATTGTGTATTTGGTGATTGTATCTGCCTTATGTATTATTTGATTGACTCGAATGACTATGGATGTTGGTTTGGCTGAATTGTTATGTGGCTTGTGAAATGTAATGTTTGAAGTTAATTCTTTAAAGATTTGAAATGAGTTTAATCCGTTGAAGATTGGTTTGAATCGAGTCAATTATTTTGATGATGTGAAAGATAGAATACTCTTGAAATTCAGCCTGAGTTGCTTTAATTGATTTGGTTTTGATAAATGATTTGTTACTGAACCGATTCTTTAAAGATTTGGAAATGAGTTAAATCGGTTGATATTGAGTTGATTTTTAAATGGTTTTCTTGAGATATGCCACTGAGGCAACTGTTGGATTTAGCTTGCTGTTGAATTGATTTCTGGTTTGAGCTGTTGAAAAGGAATGAGAAAAACGGTTTAGTTGGGACCCGAACCGGGTGGCAAAAGTCCAAGTTTTAGGGGAGGTGCTGCCGAAATTTCTATAAAATCTAAATCTTGTTTGAAAGGTTATTTAAAAGATTTGGATTTGAGAAATTGTATTATTTGATTTATTAAGAGGATAATTATGCTTTCCAGCTTAATTTATTTGATGAACTTTATACGTTGAGTTCGGTTTATTTAGAACTGAACTATGTTTGCCGTTTGAATCACTGAAGGAAAGAATGATGCTATAATATTGATTTCAATATAAAAAGGAGTTTTTAGTGATTTTAAAGGAACCTAGATTTTTGATTGAGTAATCAAGTTTGAGGCATTTTAGAAGAGTTGGAAAAATGGGTTCCAAAAAGAAATCTGAAAGCGGTTTGATTCAATTGAACTGGTCCCGTTTCAAATGAGTTGATTTTTGGACCGGGTTGGAACTTGTGATTTTGTATGGTTCAGTTTCATAATAAATTCAGTTTTATTTACTTGAACCGAGAATCTATGATTTTAAGAGTTTCAATGACTTTTAAAGAATTGATGTAAGATGACCTTCCCTAAAGACTTGGGACTCTGGCAAGAAACTTTTGTTATAAAATCCCATTATTGGATGGGTGATTTTGAATGTTCCCAAAAAGAATCTTTAACTTTCCATGGTTTTGGAAGTTTTGGAAAAAGAATGCCGAGAGTGGCTTTATTTTAAAAAGGGAACTCACTTTGAGTAAATTTGGCTTATGAGCCTAAGATGATTTGAGAAATGAGATCTTTAAAGCCAAGGCTGAAAAGAGTTGAAACTCGATTTCAAAGTGAAATGAATTGAGGAAATGATTTATGGCTTAAATGCCGACTTTATGAATTTAATGATGTTGAATGGTGGAAGTGCTGTTTTGTTGTGAGCCGGAATGGCTGTGTATGTTTATACATATTGATTGGTTCTGGATTGAACCGTGAGCCGGAATGGCTGTGTATGATATGAATATTGGCTGGTTCTAGAATGAACCGTGAGCCGGATGGCTGAGATGGATGTTGATCCATGGATGAGATTAATTGCATGTTTATGCTGAATCATTGATAAATGTGAATGTTGCACTTCCACTATCTGAGATACGAGTTTCCCTGGGTAGTAGCAGTGGCTAGCCACCACGTGCTCCAGGTTGAGACTTGATACTCTGTTGACCCTATGTCGTAAGTGTGGCCGGGCACTGTGAAAGCCCCGGAGGAGCTCGCCCCCATAAATATTCACCAGTGATGGTGATGGATAAATATTCACCAGTGAGGGTGATGGATATGGATCATGATTATGATCAAGTTTATGATGAGTATAACTCAAGTTGGGGATGCACGACAGAGGGACAGTCCAATGGTTAGCTACCAGGACTTGTCGGGTTGGCTCTATAACCGACAGATGATATCATCAGCCACTAGGGACAGGCATGCATCATATGCATTTGTGTGACATTGGTTGGGTGTGCATATTATACTTGGTTTGCCTATGTGATTAATTGCTAACTGTTCTACTTGTAATAACTGTTTGTTTGTGCTTGAACTTCCTATCTGTGTTTGCATCTGGGACTCTGTTGGATTGTGGTGATTGGTTGTTGGTTGGATTGTTTGGGCCTAGGGCCGCGGTTGGAATGAAATGAACTGATGGTTGATTTCAGTTTTGTGTTTCTGGTTTGGAATGAAATATGAAAGGCTATTTTGTTTCAGCATAGATAAACCGTTTTGAAAGACTTTTGAGTTTTTGAGAATTGAACGGTTCCTCTTTTAGAAAGGATTCCCGGCTTTACTTTTATTGGAAACTGTTGTTTTTGAAAAGAGGCAAAAGACGGTTATTAATCACTGATGCGGTTATCTTCAAGTATCCTATTACAGTAATTCCTAAAAACCCTCTACTGAGAACCCTTTCGAGGATGATGTTCTCACCCCCCTACATTTTTCCCCTTTCAGGATATGGCGCAGAAGTTACGAAGAGCTTATTTAATTGTTGCTGTGATGCTCTGTATTGTTTTAGTTATGGTTTATTGTACCCTCGCCTTTATCTTGATATAATCTGTAAGAGGGATAGGAATTGTATTGATTATTACTTGCAATATTATTTATATATATAATTATGTATATATATATATGGATGTACTCTTTATGAGTTTTGTAAGTTGTATGGTATTTATGGATGTATGTCATCGGATGAAAGTATTTTTGGGAGCAGTATTGCGGTTTAAAGTTTCAAACAGGCTCATATTTTAGTATTAAATAATATAAAAGTCGTCGTAATGTCCGAACTATCAGAGTCGCGCAGCCGGAAGTGTGAACTTTGGTAGTTAGGGTGTTACAATCCAAATAATAAAAAATTGATTTTTTTATCTATTTTCTTCTCCAGCATTTTATTTCTCTACAAATTCTTTTAATTCAAATAATGCATAAATAAGTCACATTTTTCATATATATATATAACAATAACTAATATCACATATTAGGTTAATTTATGTTGATAAACCAAAGTCACCCCAAAATTACCTAAATCCCCCAAACCCAAAAACGTTACCTAGTTATCTCCATTTACATTTCTATATAAATCCAATTTAATGAATTTGAATTAGGGTAATAAGTAATAAATCGAATCTATAGGATTCAAATTACTTGACATTATGATTCGAAAGTAAATTGAATTCATTAAATTCGAATTATGTCATCCCCTACTAAATCGAATCTATAAATTTCGATTTATATGGTTCATGCTAAATCGAAGCAATAAGGTTTGATTTATACTCAGTTAATAGCAATCCAACTCATTGTAAATCGAATCTCCTTCATTCGATTTAGTAGCATAGATAGCATCCAAGTAATTCAAATCTTATAGATTCGATTTACTACGAAAACACATAATTCGAACTCCACAAATTTAATTTACATAGATATGTAAATTGAGACATGCGGGTAATTTTTTTACTTTGGCAAATATACGTAAAATTGGTTTGCAAATGATTTATAAAGGTGATTTACTCCACATATTATAACTTGTGAAATCATAATATTTTGAGAAGTGATGTATATACAACTTAATTGTTGATAACTCTAAAAAATTTTAGAAAAAAATAAAAATATAAAAAAATTACATGTTGATCCATAAATTTTTTTTTAAAAAATTTGTCCATAGTCTATGATTAATAACTTTAAAATTATATATATATATTTTTTTATTTTATAGAGACTTATAATTTTGTTATCGGTGATATTAGTGGTTATAGAGAGATTTTTACTTTTAAATAAATTATAAAAAATTAAAAACAAAATTGGTTGCCATTTTTCTGACAATTTATTTAGTTTTTAGTTTAAATTAAAATTAAATTATATATTCAATTTATATTTATTTGTTTATTCTAATGATTGTATATAATAGATAATATATTTAAGCATGTTTTGAAAGAAATTATTGAATTTTATATAATTAAAAGTTAACTATGAAATTGAAGCTAAGATGAAGTGAAATACAATAAACATATGAGGAGTGAAATTAAAATAAATAATTAAAAATAAGGTAATAAAATATTAAAAAAAGAAAAAAAAGCAGAAAAATAATGCATGCAGTTGATAAAAACACACTGTAAAAAAAATTAGTATAATCAATGAATATAAAAGATGAAAGACAAAAATTAAGATATATTTTTGTTAAAAAATTCAAGAAAAACATTGTGAAGAAGAACCTATTAATCAAGTTTTATGAAAATATTATAAAAAATTTAAAATGTTAGTAAATAAAATAGTAACTCCTTTAAGAATTATTAATCAAAATACATAAAAGTACATTCTGATTTCTAGATATAAAAAATAATAAGAAAATAATTCAAATTAAATTAATTTATTTTATTTATTTGTTTATTATTTATTAAATAATTTAATATTTATTTAATTTTGGTCAAACCATATAATTTAATTAGTTATAATTAATGTTGTTCACCCTAATGGTTTAATTGAAACATATTGAAACTCTAAAGGTAAAATTAAAACTAAATATTCAGGATAAAATAAAAATAAAATTACATTTGCCATCTTGAAATTTTTTTTAATAAAAATTTTATTTATACATCTTTAAAATGCATCACTTTAATACAATGATATTTTTATTAAAAATAAAAATTATGATAAATATCTTATATATTTATTAGTAAGTTATATACAAATATTTTTTGAAGTATATCATTTTTATTATATAAAAATAACTTAGATACTTTTAAATGTGATTATGATAATTCATTAAGTATTATATTTTTTTACTAATTTATATTTAATAATTTATCTCTAACTTTCAATTATAGTAAAAATGTAAGATATGATGCCAAAAAAAAGCTAAAGCGACATAAATTTTTTACTAACAAAAAAAATATTTTTTTTTCATTTTGTAGACACATATCTATTTTTTTAAGTTATACATTTTAATTTATATAAATTAATGACAATTAAATGTATAAAAAAAATACTAATTAATAAAAAATAAAATTTAAGATAAACATGTCTTGAACAAATTAAAATAAAATAAAGACTTTTAATTATGATCATTATTATAATCACATATATTTACTTCAAGATTTATACTTCAAAAATCCAGTATATTAATATTTTATATTTTTATTTTTTTATTTTAGACTATCACAAACCTTAGTTAATCTCCAATAATGACAATGCTTTTAAAAAAATAAACATAATTAAATGATCTTAAAATTGTATAATAATTTTAAAATAATAATAAAATATATAATTATTTAAAATATAATATTTGTATAGTAATTGAAATTTAATTGCCAACATAAAAGTAACATATAATATCATTTCATAATCAAATAAGTATTTAATCAAAGAATTTAATATTTATATATATATAATAATATGACAAAATAAATAAAAGTTTGAGTTTAACCATAATATAAATTGTAACTGATTTGATTTAATAATTTAAAAAAAATTGAATAACCTTTTTTAAAAATATGCCAATCTAAACAATATAGATTGAAGATAAAAAATATATAACTAAATTATATAATACAACATAATATTTCTAAAAATTTGTTTTATAGCAGATCTAATATTAAGATATTTATCATCATCTGTGGTATAATCTAATTTTATAATTATTTAAACATTGTTTTTTATGAAAAATTGCATTATTTATTTTGAAAAAAAATATTTACTCATTATTATAATTTAAATAAAATATAAAATAGATATTAAACCAATTATTTTTTTTAATAACTACTCAGTAGTCACAAATATCTATCAAGGACATGAGATTTAAGAGTATACAAAGTAAATATAATATTTATAACTTTTATACTACCACGATAAGATGATTATCATAACTCTTTTTAGCATAAATTAAATAGAAGAACATATAATAATAAAGAAACAATCAAATCAAAAAAATTTATAGAACACCTGTCATACACTACGACGATTAGTATTGAGAAAGCTTTAACCATTTATTTTTTTATTGAATAAATTACCATTCATAAAAGATAAGATGGCTTTTTTATTAGCTATCTTTTTATGTACTTTGCACTTCATCTACGAATATGTTAAGGACTAAACCTATGCTTCAACCTTTCAAAATCCCATATATTCTTGCCAAACACAATATTATTATGCCTTTTTTTTTTTTATAGAAACCATTGAATGAAAGAACCGTTAGTAAAAAGATGAGGTTCTCTTATAATATATATAACTTTTTATGATAATAAAATAAAAATAAAAAGTATAAAATAATATTGTGTATATTTAAGTTAATTTTAATCTTCTTTAATAACCAGATTTATCATAATGTAACTGATAAACAATGACAGTTAATACGGATTGGATATGTTTTGAGTATGCTATACATTTTATGATTTTGTACTGAACAATATTAATTTTAATTTATATATTTATTATTGGGTATTAAAAATAAAAAGTATTTGTATTGTTAGCATTTTTCAAACATTCCTCAACTCTGATCATGATTAGGCCTAAAAGATCACCTACCTCGTTGGACATAAATGTAATCCAATCAATTTTTATCTGATACATTCGCATAATCACAGGAGAATCACATTCGCATAATCATAGGAGAATTAACTTTAGAGAGATAACAATATGGTATTTAGTTACCACATGAGTATTTTTATATATAGAATTATCAATCAATTATGTATGGCTTCTGATGAAAATAAGGGCAATTCACCTAAATAAATTGTTTTACCTTCAAAATTACGCAAATGCATTGTTTACAAAAGGAAGATGCAAAAGCATTGTTTCACATATCTATGAAAACCGCTACTGGCAGTAGCGGTTTACACAAACACAGAATCCGCTGGTGCCAGCCGCGAATTACGTTGAGTTGTGGCAGTATGGAAATCGCTGTTGCCTGCTGCGGTTTCTGCATGATTATGGTTGGTCATAAACTGCTACTGATAGTAGCGGTTTATGTGCATTGGGATACGTGTGTAAACCACTAGAAGTAGCAGCGGTTTACGTTGAGTATGAAAATAAATAATAAAACTAATCTTTATCTAAAAAAATAATTACAAAATAAATAATTAATGGTATATACTATTTAAATAATATCATAAATAAAAAAAATTTAATTTATCATTTTACAATATAATTTAAAAAATATAAATATGCATGTAATAAATTTTTATTTATATTTATTATTAAAAGTGAGACACAACTAGAAAATAGATTAATACAGACAGATTTAGTCTTTATTACAGACAGATTTTTGGTTACCGACGAAATTACCGACGGATTTTGTCCCTCTGTAAAAGCCTCGTCGGAAATTATTTACCGACGAATTTTTTTCCGTCGGAAAATTACCGACGAATTTTTACCAGTTACCGACGGATTTTCCTTATGTAAATTCTCTATCTATTTCCCTAAGACGACGAAATTTTCGACGGATTTTCCGTCTGTAATTACAGACGAATTTTCTGACAAATTTTTCGTCTATAATTACAGACGAATTTTTCGACGGATTTTCTGACGGATTTTTCGTCTGTAATTACAGACGGATTTTTCAATGGATTTTTCGTCTGTAATTACAAACGAATTTTTCGACAGATTTTTCGTCTGTAATTTGAATGGTATCTGTCATGCTTAAATCGCCATGGCTCATATGGAAAAATTAATGGCAAAGAAACTAGAGTTCCAACAATGTCCTCAACCAATTTGTTCTTTGAAAATGATTTGTGAGGACAGTCATGGCCTATAATAAAGAAACAGCAAAAAAGAGCATTACAAAGATGTTAAGTGTAGATGAGTTTCTTAGGGATAGGAGTGAGAAGAATTTTTGATTAAGTAAAATATGCATGTTGAACTAACCCCAGTTACTGCAGTCCCTGTCCATGCCCAAGCCAGAGGAAGTAGGTACCAAAATGCTTTGGAAATCATAAAGAGCCTCAATGCATAGAAGGCAAGGCACTTACCATAGGGCTGCTAATTCCTGATTTGATCAGTGTGGAATTCTCGATCTCTTTTAGCTTCATTTTTAGTTTCACAAGCTCTAGTGTCAGGTCTTGATTTTCATTTGAATTAGTATTCAAAACATTATCAAATAAAGTCAAAGAACAAAAGAATATGAATGACCTACCTTTTTATCATTGCAGACTTGGAAGTACTTTGTTATTCCTCTAATTCTCTATTCCACTGAAAAACTGCATCCATTTGTTAACCGTGAAGATCATCGTGTTAGCGTGATTAAGGTTTATGTTAGCAACTTGTTCTTTCTAGTTTTGCATCGTGAAGCAAGACATTAACATTATTAATAGTTGAGAAAAATTTAGTTATGGCAAATGAACCAAGCATTAAAAACACAAAATAGTATTTGATTAAGGGAATTAGGGAAACATAGCTTTTTTTGTTCAGGGTGGCCACCTTGAAGAATCAATGAAAATAACTAATTATTATTACAATTTATTTGTTTATTAACATATAAATCATGACATGGAGTTGTGGGGACAAACCTTATGGAAGTTGAATATCAAGTCCAGTTCACAGACCTGCAAATGGTGATGCAAGTAATACTGAATTAGAAAGATATGAGAAAACGCTATATTCTGAGGAAGAGAAGAATGGTACATTAGGGTCTGAATGGTATAAACAAACTCAAATTCATTAACCTTGATTTCAAATTTATACCCTCCAAAAAGATAGAGAATGAACTATGAAGTGTTGTTTAGTAGTGTTTACCTCTGGAAGCATTTACGAGAGCGAAGAAGCTCTGATCAAGGTCATGGATGAAATCACCTTCCTTCTTTGACAAGAAGAGCTTGATGCAACGGTAACTCTCAAACATGGTTCGAACCTCATCTTTGTTCCTCTGCTTGGTGATGACTTCATCCTGTGACAGAGGCGGAGGAGGAGGAGTAGGCGGACGAGCTAGGGTTTGAGGAGATTGTGGCGGTAGTGCTAGCGGCGGTGGTGTGACAGTGGGGATTCCGGGAGAGTGTTGTGCTTTCGCTTCTTCAAGGGCTGCTCAGCGGACGCCACTGGTTATGGTTAGTGCTGTAGTTTTATAAAATCGCGAAGGTAGATGAAGGCGACGAAGACGGTGGTGGAGAAATGCACATTAGGGTTCGAAAGGGAACGACGTGAGCAACACACATAGAAGATCCGGGAAGGGGTGTGACGGGGCAATGAAAGTTCAGTGCAACGGAGGTTCGGTGTGGCGGCGGGGAAAGGTGCGGCGGCGGCGAAAAGTGCGACGGCGGCGAAAAGTGCGACGGCGGTGCAAGGCTGAGAAGCGCCGCCGATAGAGCATTTGGAGGGGAGGGTGTGGAGGCGCGGGGAAGAATATGTGAAATGAGGAGTTAGTAACGCTGAACTTTATTTTAATATTTTCGATGGAAAATTTTAAATTACAGACGGAATATAATTTAATAAAATGTAGCGTCCTGTCTCTTTAATTACAGACAGATTTTCCGTCTGTAATCATTTTCCATGAAAAGAAATTAATTTTTCTGACTGAATTATCGACGGATTCTTTTTTTCGTCTGTAATTTATGCTAATTCATTTTTTTGTTTTCTGACAAAAAATTCCTCTGAAATTCCGTCTATATTTCCGTGGGATAAAATTCGTCGAAAAGATCCGTCTGTAATAACTAATTTTCTAGTAGTGAGACCAAATTACAAATAAAAAAATACAATACTCAAAGTATTAAATTATATAAATCAAGAGTAATTTTTTTTATTCTCATCTCTTTTAAAATTTATAAATAGTAAAATAATTTATTTTTAGCCAAAAGTTCACTAAATCATACAAAGGAGATTCGGAGAGTTTGGAACCTGGGTTGTGTTCATACACAGGGTCGAGCTATCCGAACCGGGATGTTCAGTAGCAAAGCGACCGACCTGTTCAGGTCAAGCGGACCGACTTCTTTACGAAGAACTCGACCAAATCGACAGCAAAGCCCAATAGAAGGGCCCAAATAGAGGAACACGATCCAGAATCCAAAGGCAATCCCAGCCCACAGAGATAAAGGCGGTTCCCTTGAAGATAACCTGACCTCGCTCAAGATAAGATAAGATAAGATAGGATAACTAACTTATCTTATCAGAAAGGTCAGCCCACGCTACTATAAATACACTAGAACACCCAGGTATAACTCATACTCTGATTCTACATAAAACCTGTTTAATACCCATGCTAACTTAGGCATCGGAGTCTCTTGCAGGTACCCCCACCCTCCGGCGACTAAGAATCAGCAGTGCAGACAGTCCAACAAGTCGGACACGACGACTCCGACCGCCACCTACCAGCTGGACACATCATCTTAGACCGGTACAGAAGATCTCGTCCGAGGTCGACCTACAGTTTCAGGTAACCCTCAGAACATTGGCGCCATTTCCGGGGAACCTGGAAGTCATCCCAAAACCATGGCGGACGGCCATGACAACGACCACAATTTAGATCTGGAAAACAGAACACCGCACAAGAACGCGGACACTATGTTAAAGGATACCCCAGGATCCAACGGGAACAAAAACTCACCAAATCTGGGAGCCATGGAAGCACTCCAAGAACGTTTGAAACAACTTGAGAAAGAAACCCAGCAACAACGGGAGATCGGAAAAGATCTGCAAAGAGAGGTACGGCGACGACGAGAACTAGAAGAAAAATTACAGCAATTAGAGGCCGACCTCAAAATGAAAGCTCCTTGGACCACTCCTGAGGAAACTTCACGCATAGAACAGGACCCATTCACCAGGGAAATTATGAAGACCAAAATTCCAAAAGACTTCAAGCTTCCGGATATGGTTTTGTACGATGGCACCACAGATCCCAACCACCATCTTAGCAATTTTAGGAGCAGGATGTACCTTACCGATGCCTCAGACGCCGTTCGCTGCAAAGCTTTTCCAACAACTCTCACAAAAACGGCGATCAGATGGTTCGACAACCTACCTCCGAAGTCCATCACAAACTTCGACGACCTGGCCAAAAAGTTCCTGGCCAGATTCTCCATCCAGAAAGATAAGGCCAAGCACACACCCAGTTTACTAGGGATCAAACAAGGAGATCGGGAGAGCCTCCGCAACTACATGGAAAGATTCAACAAAACATGCATGGACATACAAAGTTTACCAACAGAGGCTGCCATCATGGGGCTTATCAATGGCTTACGAGAAGGGCCTTTCAGCCAATCCATATCAAAAAAGTATCCTACCTCCTTAGACGAAGTACAAGAGCGAGCAGAAAAATACATCAACATGGAAGAGAACGCTCGGTTGGGAGAAACCTCAAAATGTGGGGCCTCCTACCGAGACAAAGACAAGGACTCCAAAAAGAAAGAAGATCGACAGGGTGAGAAAATCAAAAAGTACCACAACTATACTCCCCTCAAAACATCCTTGGTCGACATATACAAAGAAGTCTGCCATACAGAGAAAATTCCCCCAGCGCGACCACTCAAAGGCAAAAGGGGAGGAGGAAATCGGAAGGAATATTGTGAATACCACCGGATTCAAGGGCACTCTACCAACGAATGCTTCGACTTGAAAAATATCATAGAAAAATTGGTAAGAGAAGGCAAATTAGATCGATTTCTGGCCACCCGGGATGATGACCAAAGAAAAAGACGGAGAGACGAAGATAATGGACGAACTGAACGGTCACCTCGGACACCAGAAAGACACGTCCCCATGATACATGGCGGATTCGCAGGAGGTGGGATATCCAAATCATCCCGAAAGAGATATATCAAAGAAGTATACCACATTGAGGGAAAGGAGGAAGCACCCGACATCCCGGCGATAACATTTACTAAAGAGGACGCATCCGGCATCATTCCGGGACACGACGATCCCATGGTCATCACAATTATATTAGCAAACGCCAATCTACACCGCACGCTAGTGGACCAAGGGAGTTTTGCCGGCATCTTATTCAAAACAGCTTTCGACAAACTCGTTTTAGACGAAAGGGAACTTAGAGCATACCCGAACAATCTGTTTGGACTAGGAGACACCCCGATACAACCGTTGGGATACGTATCGCTACACACTACTTTTGGAAAAGGGAACCAATCTAGGACCCTCAAAATAGACTACATAGTAGTCGACGTAAGTTCAGCCTACAATGCTCTCATAGGTCGGACAACACTCAATCAACTTGGCGCAATAGTCTCAACCCCACATCTATGCATGAAATTCCCAACTACAGAAGGGATAGCCACGGTAAAAGCAGATCAAAGGATGGCACGTCGTTGCTATAACGAGAGCTTAAACCTCAAAGGAAGAGGAGAAGAGTTTCATACAATTGAGTTTGGCGGAGCTCAGCGTCGGGAGGAACTTCGTCCGCACCCAGAGGGCGAGATAGAGAAGGTTCAGATTGGAGATACCCCAGATAAAACGACTAATATCGGCACGGTCCTAAGAGGAGATTCAAAAAACTCACTGATACAATTTCTGCGAGATAATGCCGACCTCTTCGCATGGAAAGCCGCAGACATGCCAGGCATAGACCCTAAGTTAATGTGCCACAAGTTGGCGGTCTATCCAGGATCTCGGCCGGTGCAGCAGGGGCGAAGAAAACTCGGACCAGAGCGATCCCGAGCTGTGGAAGAACAAGTGCAAACGCTACTGGAGGCAGGATTCATAAGAGAAGTCAAGTACCCACTATGGCTAGCCAACGTTGTTCTGGTGAAAAAATCAAATGGGAAGTGGCGCATGTGTACCGATTATACCGATCTCAACAAAGCCTGCCCAAAAGATCCATATCCACTCCAAAGTATTGACGCCCTGGTAGATGCTTCCTCAGGATATAGATACCTATCATTTATGGACGCCTATTCAGGATATAACCAAATCCCCATGTATCCACCAGATCAAGAAAAAACATCATTCTTGATACCAAAAGCGAACTACTGCTACATCATGATGCCTTTCGGTCTCAAAAACACGGGAGCTACTTATCAAAGGTTAATGAATAAAGTCTTCTCTGCTCACATCGGGAAAATCATGGAAGTTTACGTGGACGACATGTTGATAAAAACACAAAGCGAAAATACATTACTGTCCGACCTGTCCCAAGTATTCAACGCTATAAGGAAACATGACATGCGACTCAACCCCGCAAAATGTACCTTCGCAGTTGAAGCAGGAAAATTCTTAAGATTCATGCTCACACAAAGGGGAATCGAGGCAAATCCAGACAAATGTCAAGCTATACTCAACATGAAGAGCCCAACCTGTGTCAAAGAGGTACAGCAACTCAACGGGAGATTGGCCGCCCTATCCCGATTCTTAGCAGGAGCTGCGATAAGATCTCTCCCCTTCTATGCTTCTTTAAGAAAGGGAAAACAGTTCGAATGGACGACAGAATGTGAGCAAGCTTTCCGGGACTTCAAGGAGTTCTTGGGACGGCCACCTATCCTATCTCGACCACAAGAAGGAGAACCACTTATATTATATCTCGCGGTAGGAAGCCGAGCGATAGCCTCAGCACTAGTCAGAGAAGACGAAAATGGGCAACAACCCGTCTACTTCATTAGCAAAGCACTACAGGGATCTGAGCTGAATTACCAGAAAATAGAAAAATTTGCATATACCCTCATCCTAACATCTCGACGACTCCGCCCATACTTTCAGGCTCATACCATTAAGGTCAGAACTAACCAACCCATAAAAGGAATACTGCAGAAAACAGATTTAGCAGGCAGAATCCTACAATGGGCAGTCGAGTTATCAGAGTTCGACCTCCAATATGAAGCTCGGACGGCCATCAAATCACAATATCTGGCCGACTTCATCGCAGAATTCACAGATACCCCGAAAACTCCCATAGAATGGAATCTCTACGTGGATGGCTCCTCAAATAAAACTGGAAGCGGCGCAGGCGTGATAATAGAAAGCAACCAAGGAACCCAAGTTGAGCTCTCCCTCAAGTTCGGGTTCCCGGCCTCCAATAACCAGGCAGAATATGAAGCACTGTTAGCTGGTTTGAAGCTGGCTAAAAAGGTCGGAGCTCAAAAACTCAACATTTACAGCGATTCACAAGTAGTCACATCACAAATAACAGGGAGCTACCAAGCCAAAGATCCCACCATGAAAAAATATTTGGATAAAACCAAGGAACTGCTCGGACAAGTTGGGGAATATATAATCTGCCACATACCCCGCGAACGAAATGCCCGAGCTGATGCACTCTCAAAACTAGCCAGCACCAAACCAGGGGGCAACAATAGAAGCCTCATCCAGGAAATGTTGCAAAACCCATCAATCTCGGAAGAGGAACAAGTCCTGGCCATAACAAGTCAGGACCAAGGATGGATGACCCCCATAATCAACTACCTCAAAGAAGGAACATTCCCTGCAGAAGAAAAGGAGGCAAAGAAGTTAAAAAGGGAGGCACAGTACTACACCATCATAAACAACATCCTATACAAAAGAGGAATCTCAATACCTTTACTAAAATGCATACCGACCTCCAACACAAAGGAAGTGCTAGAAGAAATACATAGCGGCATTTGTGGTAATCATCTCGGAGCGCGAGCTCTCACCAAAAAAGTACTCCGGGCAGGATTCTATTGGCCAACTTTACAAAAAGAAGCCACAGAATTTGTAAAGACATGTCCACCATGTCAAAAACATGCCAACTTTCACATCGCCCCACCAGAAGAGCTCATCAACGTGACTTCACCTTGGCCGTTCGCAAAATGGGGACTTGACCTTCTCGGCCCCTTCCCACAGGGGTCAGGACAAGTTAAATTTCTCATAGTGGGCGTAGATTACTTTACAAAGTGGATCGAAGCAGAACCCCTAGCAAATGCCACCGCTCAAAGAAGTCGGAAATTCTTATATAGAAGCATCATCACAAGATTCGGGATTCCATATTCAATAACTACAGACAATGGCACTCAATTCACAGATGCAGGCTTCAGAAAACTAGTAGCCGACCTGAATATAAAGCACCAGTACACCTCCGTCGAGCATCCACAAGCCAATGGACAGGCCGAAGCGGCTAACAAAGTCATATTGGCTGGACTAAAACGGAGATTATAAAATGCAAAGGGAGCCTGGGCATAAGAGCTGCCACAGGTCCTACGGGCATATCGAACAACTCCACATTCAACCACAAAGGAATTCCCCTTCCGATTAGCATACGGAATAGAAGCAATGATTCTAGTAGAAATCGAGGAAGGATCGCCAAGAGTAGTTCACTACAATGATGGAGCGAACTTCCAACTTCAGAGAGAAGAGCTTGACTTGTTACCCGAAACCCAAGAAAGAGCTCGAATCAGGGAAGAAGCTCTAAAACATCGAATGGCTTCCAGATATAATCAAAAGGTGGTGCCGAGAAGTTTCATAGAAAATGATCGCATCCTAATCCGAAATGATATCAGAACAACTCGACCAGGAGAAGGGAAGCTAGCAGCAAACTGGAAAGGACCCTACCGAGTTATAGAAGTGCTTGGAAAGGGCTACTACAGACTGTCCGAACTCGATGGACGGGAGCTTCCCAGGTCATGGCACGCCTGCAACCTCAGAAGGTACTACAGTTAGAAAAAAGTATATAAAATATCTCATCATTGGATGCACTCTTTTTCCTGAAAAGGTTTTTTAATGAGGCACCAAGATTGAGACTCAGACGATCCCATATGTATATATTTCTACCTTTTCTTTTAAATAAAATATTTTTGAGATATTCTACAAAGATTTCAAGACGCATTAATCTGAAGTATTCATCGTCCGATTATAAAGCGACAGATCGACATAAAGTGAAAAACAATTTCACTGTACGATCACAATAAAGACAAATCGTCCGATAAAGGTGAAAACGCGATTCACCCAAAAGACGATCTAGAGATGACAACCACTTTCTACAAATCGGCAAAGATGAACACAGAATAATGCAAGAAGTTATCGAAAGCAATCTTAAAAAGAACCTGACGAGGTCTTACGGATCGCTAAAATAATAACTTTAAAGACTGGCCGACGTTGCTAAGTCGGACCAAGTCAATCCAAGTTATAAGTAAACCCTGGAAAGAGGTCTGGCCAACCCTATTAAAGAGGATTACTTTAACTTAAAAGGGCTCGATACGACAAAGTCAGCCCAAAACTAAAAGTTATCAAAGTAGTCCCTGAAAGAGATCTGACAAAGATCCAAGAAAGAGGACTATAAATAACTTAAAGGAGACCGATATAACCAAGTCGGACTCCTACTACCACTAAAAGTTATCAAAGTAGTCCCTGAAAGAGATCTGACAAAGATCCAAGAAAGAGGACTATAAATAACTTAAAGGAGACCGATATAACCAAGTCGGACTCCTACTACCACTAAAAGTTATCAAAGTAGTCCCTGAAAGAGATCTGACAAAGATCCAAGAAAGAGGACTATAAATAACTTAAAGGAGACCGATATAACCAAGTCGGACTCCTACTACCACTAAAAGTTATCAAAGTAGTCCCTGAAAGAGATCTGACAAAGATCCAAGAAAAGAGGACTATAAATAACTTAAAGGAGACCGATATAACCAAGTCGGACTCCTACTACCACTAAAAGTTATCAAAGTAATCCCTGAAAGAGATCGGACAAAGATCCAAGAAAGAGGACTACAAATAACTTAAAGGAGACCGATACGCCAAGTCGGACTCTTACTACTACTAACAGTTATCAAAGTAGTACCAGAAAGAGATTTGACAAAGATCCAGGAAAGAGATTGCAAAAATAACTTGGAAATGGACTGCGAAAACAACTCGGAGACTAACTTGAAGGAATCAGGTCACAAATCAAGCGAAGAACGAACCAAAAATCAAGTTAGATCTACCTAGCAACAACCACAAAGGATTCAAAATTCAAAATACAAAAGCAGTCCAAAAAAGTGGTTAAGCTGTAGGGCTCCAACATTTACGGAAAAAGAAATACTAAGTCCAGCACAAAAGATAAAATCCACAAGGTCAAAAAGCCTCAGAGGCAACCAAAACCTACCACAAAGAAGCTAAAGCATGCTACCATTTGTTTTTTATAAAAAAACAAAAGTTGCTAAGGCGAGCAAAAGGAAAGTGTCAGCAAAACGTAAAGAGTTTAATAAAGCCCACAGGCTGGGCCAACCACATGTCCAGAATAAATATAAAAAGCTAAGAATCAGAAGACTTTTTAGCATCATCAGGAGACGGAGGCCGAGTCTGGAGAGGAACGGCATCTACCGTACCGTCATCCCGATTCAGAATCTGGCAGTCGGGATCAGAAACAGGAGGACCAACCTCGGCAGGGACAGCAGGAGTCGACACCTTGGTAGAAGCTACAGGGGGAGGATCGACATCATCCTCATCCTCGTCATCAGGGACAACCTTGCCATCCCTGACAACGTTCTCCAAACTGAAGAGGCTCAGATCAGCCTCGGGAGCAATAACCCGAACTTGTGCCTTCAGATTTTCATAGGCAGCAGTTACACTGCCAACAAGGTGACCTTGAAGTTCGGAGTAATTCTCCCGGGCATTCTCCAATTTTTCTCTTAGGCGCAACACCTCCTGGTAAGATGTCAAATAACTATCCTTGTGCCGCATAGCCGTGTCCTCGGCCAGTTTCAGAGAGCCAGCCAGGGAAGTAGATATAGCCTTCTCATTCTCTAAATCTTTCTCCAACCTGGCCACCCTTACTTCAAGCTCCCCTTTCAAATTCCTCATCCGATCAAACTCCTGTTTGGCCTCC
Organism: Arachis ipaensis; assembly: GCF_059453495.1. Lineage (NCBI taxonomy): Eukaryota > Viridiplantae > Streptophyta > Magnoliopsida > Fabales > Fabaceae > Arachis > Arachis ipaensis. The sequence goes on from NC_142441.1 coordinate 127,886,143, forward strand.
TCCATAAAAGCTTTAGTGGCATGAAAAGGGAGACTTTGAGCAGTCCGATATAGGGCCACCCCCATATGCGCCAACTTGATACCACTATGAGTGATGTAATCAAAATGATGAAGAATCGACGCGTCGTCCATAGGAAGAACACCATAAGGACCGACTTGTTGATCTACAAACTCAACTGCATCAAAGTCAGGAGCGTCAAGATTGAAAGGTTCAGCTGTCCTTTGCTTCTTACTAGGAGGGGGACCAGGAGCCGCAACGGAAGATTGTGGAGGATCAACCTGACGGACCCGAGGGGTAGGAATTGCTCTCCTCGGCCTAGGAGAACTCGGTATAGGAGGTTTAACCAGAGGCTGGGAAGATCCCTCTCCAGCCGCTTTGGCCGAGAGGTTTAGTGCTGCGGTCGCCTTCTTCGCCTTCTTATAGGCTCTCATAGAATCATTATTCTTCGACATCTTTGAAAAACACAAAAAACAAAAGAATTGTTACAACACAGGAGAAACAAAGCTCGGGAGCAAGTATAAAAATAAACCAGACAATACCCAAAGCAGCCCGAACCAACGATGGATCACTCAAAAATCTCTTCGTGTCCAGGTGGGGCGGCTTCCCCCACAAATCTTCAAGAACGACCACAAAGGCCCGCTCAACCTCACTAAGCATTTCCCACGTGTAGTGTGGCACTCTTACATTCTTTTGCCACTCCAGAGGAAAAGCAGGTTCATCATTTTCATCAAGAAAAAAGGGGCGAACCCCCTCAATGGCACGGACTCGGAAGAAGTAGTTCTTAAAATCTTTAAATGACTCATCATACATAGCAAAGACTTTATGCCCCTGGGCCGACCTAAAAGAAACCCAGGAAGCTTTCTTTTTAGAGGAACCCCCAGGTTTGGCCGAGACAAAAAGATAAAGGAAAAGAGTCTCGGAAGGTGTTATATCCAACTCCTGACAAAGAAGCTAAAATATTTTGATAAAACCCCAAGAGTTTGGATGCAGCTGAGATGGGGCAATGTTGCAAGACCACAACAAATCAGTTTCAAAAGCGGTAAAAGGGAAAGTAACGTTCAATTGGCTGAAAAAGTATTCATAAGCATAGAAAGAGGGACGCTCCCCCTCGACGGAAGTCGGAAAACAGACTCTCTCATCAGAATCAGGAGCAACAAGCTCATAATCACCCTCGCAGGAACCGTTAGCACAAATCCTATGGCGCTTCCTCAGCTCTGTGCAAAATTCAGCATCTACAATAGAAACACACAACAAAACAAGGGAGTCCAGCCAATCGGACATCCCCTCGGGAACTCTGGAAGACATCTCTACAATGTTATTGCGAGAAGACATGAGGCCAACTAAATCCTACAAAGTAAAGAAAGAAGAGGGGATTACTAAAAACATCTCGGACAAGGGAAAAACAACTCAACACGATGCAGGAAGATCACACAGAAAAGGAAAACCCCAAGACTCAAACCAAAATCTTGGGGCATCCTTTGGAGGCAATAATCAGGCAAAGTTTCCAGAAAAAATCCACAACTCGCACCCCAGTACCTCTCAGAAAGAAAAACAAAAAAGAAAGCGAAAATACAAAAAGGATCGCTCTCATACGATTTATCAGAAGAAAGTGCTATTTCTACAGTTTAGTAAAAACGGTCAAGAGGAAAGGTGCAAACTTTTTTCGAAACCAAGTAAAAGGCAAGTACCAACACCGAGCATACCAAAATCATCAAAGACACCAGCCCCCTTTTTTCCAAGAATCAAATGCGTTATCATCAAAAGCACAAACAAGAAATAACATGCAGAAAGCCCTAAAACACATCAAAGCAATAGGAAAGGCGAAAAAGACTCAGAACACGCATTACGACTACAACCAAAGCAGAAAGGTCCAAACTTCCCTCAAAGCAAAATCGCAACTTAATCACAAAAAAGCCAAAAGCAGCGAAAGAGAAAAGAAAATGCGAATGGAACTCACCTGGAGAAGAGAAAGCTTCAAAGGAAAAGATGTAAGTCGTCCCGATAATCGCCAGGCAACGCCGCCACGAAAGAAAAGAAGAAGTGAAGACGAAAAACAGAGAACGAGAATAACAGAGAAAATGATGAAGAAGTTACGAAAGAGCAAAGAAGAGAAACCGTCTCTGACTATTCAAAAATCAAAATAAAGAGCCAAAGGAAAAAACGGAGCAATTAAAGCTAATTAATTAGGGCATTAAATCCTCACACGTTCCCCAGGACAAAGCGCTAATATAAAAGGGCGCGCTTTTAGAGGAAAACGTTCTACATTCAAAAAAGCTGCTGCAAGGAAATCGACAAAATGCTTGAGTTCGGCTTCACTAAAAAAAGGGGGGATCGAAGTCGAGAACTCGACCTCAAAAAGAAGACCGAGCTCAAGCAGGGGCACTGTTCATACCCAGGGTCGAGCTGTCCGAACCGGGATGTTCAGTAGCAAAGCGACGGACCTGTTCAGGTCAAGCGGACCGACTTCTTTACGAAGAACTCGACCAAATCGACAGCAAAGCCCAATAGAAGGGCCCAAATAGAGGAACACGACCCAGAATCCAAAGGCAATCCCAGCCCACAGAGATAAAGGCGGTTCCCTTGAAGATAAGCTGACCTCGCTCAAGATAAGATAAGATAAGATAGGATAACTAACTTATCTTATCAGAAAGGTCAGCCCACGCTACTATAAATACACTGGAGCACCCAGGTATAACTCATACTCTGATTCTACATAAAACCTGTTTAATACCCATGCTAACTTAGGCATCGGAGTCTCTTGCAGGTACCCCCACCCTCCGGCGACTAAGAATCAGCAGTGCAGACAGTCCAACAAGTCGGACACGACGACTCCGACCGCCACCTACCAGCTGGACACATCATCTTAGACCGGTACAGAAGATCTCGTCCGAGGTCGACCTACAGTTTCAGGTAACCCTCGGAACAGGTTGTGTTCTTTGCTGTTGATTTGCATTTGAGGTTCTAGCTAAATGAATTTTTTTTATTTATGCAACTTTGTTGTCTTATGCCAAAAAATAAAAACTATTTGTATTTTATAGTTGATTGATTGGATAAATAATAGTGATAGCATCATAATTTTGATGAATAAAATAAAAAATATAAAATATAAATATGCATGTAATAATTTTTTATTTGTATTTATTATTAAAATGAGACTAAATAGCAAATCAAAGAGTGAGTATTCACAGAGTACTAAAATATATAAACTAAGACTAATTTTTTTTATTTTTATCCCTTCTAAAACTCATGAATAATAAAATAATTTATTTTTAGTAAAAAATTCACTAAAAATAGCAAATCAAATAAAAAAATTCACTATTTTTTACTAAAAATAAATTATTTTATCATTCACGAGTTTTAGAAGGGACGAAGATAAAAAAAAATTAGTCTTAATTTATATATTTTAGTACTCTGTGAATATTTCTCTTTGATTTACAATTTAGTCTCATTTTAAAAATAAATACAAATAAAAAATTATTACATGCATATTTGTATCTTTTATTTTATTCATCAAAATTATAATGCTATCACTATTATTTATCCAATCAATCAACTATAAAATACAAATAGTTTTTATTTTGGCATAAAACAACAAAGTTGCACAAATAAAAAAATTCATTTAGCTAGAACCTCAAATGCAAATCAGTAGCAAAGAACACAACCCATGTTTCAAAATCTCCGAATCTCCTTTATTTGATTTAGTGAACTTTTGGCTAAAAATAAATTATTTTATTATTTATAAATTTTAAAAGAAATGAGAATAAAAAAAATTTGTCTTGATTTATATAATTTAATACTTTGAGTATTATATTTTTTTATTTGTAATTTGGTCTCACTTTTAATAATAAATACAAATAAAAAATTTATTACATGCATATTTATATTTTTTAAATTATATTGTGAAATGATAGATTAAATTTTTTTATTTATGATATTATTTAAATAGTATATACCATTAATTATTTGTTTTGTAATTTTTTTAGATAAAGATTAGTTTTAGTATTTGTTTTTATACTCAACGTAAACTGCTACTGCTTCAGCGGTTTACACACGTGTCCCAATGCACATAAACCGCTACTAGTATAGTAGCGGTTTATGACCAACCATAATCATGCAGAAACCGCGGGACGCAACAGCGGTTTCCATGCTGCCATAACTCAATGTAATCCGCGACTGGCAGCAGCGGATTCTGTGTTTGTGTAAACCGCTACTGACAGTAGCGGTTTTCATAGACATGTGAAACAATGCATTTGCGTCTTCGTTTTGGAAACAATGCATTTGCGTAATTTCGAAGGTGAAATAATTTATTTAGGTGAATTGCCCTGAAAATAATATATTCAACATGGATATTGTTTGTTAGGTAAAAGATAATAGATTGACAAAGAAAATTAATTACAATGGGTATATTTATTTTAAAAAATATTTTTTTGTATAATACTATAAAAAATATCATGGTCACTCTGAATTACTACGGGTTCAACTTCTATCCACAGCGGTAGAATGCCTAAATTGAGATATTTTCAGACTATAATATTTGTCAAACAAACAATTAATGAAACACACATCCATATCTTCTCATTTTGAGTATATTTATACATAAAAAAAGAGTTGAAATAGCAAAAGTGATAAAATGATAATTTTTATAATTTTGTGTGGCTATCTATATATAGAAGACCAAAAGACTATAATTATCTAACAAAATTAATTTTATTTATTGCATTCAATTTGAATAAGTAAAACATCATCTTATTTTATTTTAGTTCTTAATTCACATGATTTAGCTCAATATATATGATTTGATTTGATTTAATTATTAGTGAAAAATATATTGAGAACCTATTTTATACATAGATTTGTTATTTTAATGATTAATTAAAATTAATTAATTAATACAGATAATTAGTATAATTAATTTGATTTAATAAATTAAAAAAATAAATTAAAAATACTAACAAAACATTAAAAGAAATAAATTAAAAAATACTACCAAATCAATTTGATATAAATTATAATAAATTATATGATATTTAAATATCTAATCAAATCAATTAGTTGATATAGTTGATTTATCATAATAAATCGTATTTAATGAGTTAAAAGAAACAAATTGCTAAACACTCTCGTAAGCATGCATGTCACGTCAACTCTATCATTAAGTGCAGAAGCCTGATTTTTATATAATAGAATAGATAATAAATAGAATATATGAGAATATGATATGAGACATATTTTAATTATGAAATTGGTATTATATAATAGATTTTTTTTAAATTCTTATTGCTTGTTCGTTGCTAATTTTTACGTAATTACTTAATAATTTTCACCTATAAAACTATCAACTACCTAATATTATGATTTAATTAATAAGAATGATGGCATTAATATTTTTTCATAAGTCTTGTTATTATTTATAATTAGAAAATAGCCATAAATAAATTTATTTCCTTAATGAGTGTTAAATTTGTTGTCAAATTTTATATTATCTTTAAAATTTTAGTGTAATTGAGTCTAATTTCTACATTTTGAAATGAATTTACTCAAAAAATTAATATGTAAATTACATTATTATTACAAATTACTTTTTTAACATAATTAGTGGTGCTTGTTTGAACCATTAAATTTAGCTTCTAATGATATTAAAGTCAACCTATTTTATTATCTTGTGCCTGCAAAGAATTTATACGACTAACATAAAAATATAACAATTGAAAAAAAATTCATTACAAAGGGTATATTTATTTTAACAAATATTCTTCTATTTAATACTATAAAAAAATACATTGGCCACTTTGAATTGCTACGGATCAACTTTCATCTACATTAGTAGAATGCCTAAATTGAGATATATTTATTAAACAAACTATCAATAAAACACTCATTTATACTTTCTCATTTTGGGTACATTTATACATAAAAAATTATACATAAAGAATTAAATTAAAAAATACTAACAGAATATTAAAATAAATGAATTAGAAAATATTACCAAATCAAATTGATATAAATTATAATAAAGTATATGATATTTAAATATCTAATCAAATCAATTAGTTGATACAATTAGTTTATCGTAATAACTTGTATTTAATGAGTTAAAATAAATAAATCAAAAAACACTCTCAGAAGCATGCCACGTCAGCTCCATCATTAAGTACAGAAATTTGATTTTTATATAATAGAATAGATTAGCATTCGTTATATATGTATTTTAATGTACATACAGAAAATTTATTATTTATTATGTATATTTATATATTGTTGTTTCACACTATTTTTAATATATACTAGTATTTTTATTATCCGTAATAATATTACGAGAATATAAATTTTTGAAATTATATCAATTTTATCGTGACATTATAGATTATGTCAGAAAAAAATTATAGAATCAAACATCTTTTATAAAAAGATCATACGAGACAAAAGTTCTTATCAGTTAAGAAGATCAGAATCTCTGTAGGTAAAAAAAATTAAATAATAAGCTTTTTAGTTATTATTTTCATGTGAAAGAATTTAATTTTTTATTAATAATTAATTTTAATATTTATTATCTAAAACTTGAAAGAATTTAATTTAATGTGTTTACTTTTATATATGATTAGGTGTTAAGTCTGTTGCACAAATAAAAATAATTAATTATCATGTTTATTATTTAAAAATAATATTTTTTTCTCTATATATATAAAAAATATAATTAGATATTAGTATAAAAAACTTATATTAATAGTTATAAAATTAACTCAAAATTTTTTTTAAAACAATTAAATCTTAATTCAAATTAATAATCACAACATTAATATTCTCTTCAAATTATATATAATAAATATTTAAAGGAAGAAAGGTGAAAATATAGATTAGAAAGATAAGAGATAAAATTTAAAATTAAATAAAAAAATAAAAAAGTATGTATATAATAATAATAATATATTTTTATGTGAATAATATTATGAGATATTTTTAATTATATTTAATTATAAATTAAAGGTATTTTTATAATTTTATTCATTTATTTAAATTATATTATATTATTAATTTAATTTTTTTAGAACTGAAAAATAGAGAGATAGAGAATGAGAGAAAAAAGAGAAAAAAAGATAAAAAAAAAAAAAGAATAATGAGAGAAAGTTTGTTAATTTTGGAGAGAAATAATTTATTTTAATTGTAATGAAAGAATATCTCATGATACATTTTGGTTTGTCAAATTAGTGATATAAATTATAAATTATAAGTTATATATAGAGTGGGAAGGGTAGAGAGAAATAGAGAAGGAGAGATAGGTAGATAAGAGGATAGAAAAAGGAAGTATATTCATATTGAAAAAAATATTTCATCTTAATTTTAATGAGAGAGTATCATGTGATATATTTTGGTTGTTAATAAATTAGTAATATAATATAGCTATATTTTAATTCTAATTTTAATTACAATTAGAGAATGTTATGTTGCACATTTTAATTGTTAAATTTTGTAATTAGTCATTGATATATATGTTGAAGGTGCGGTGAAGGTAGCACAGAGTGTGTGAGTTAGATGAATGAGAGACAGAGAAAAGCATAGAAGAGTGCTTGATGCATTGAATGGTAGAACTCATTTTTCGATGCATTGAATGGTAGAACTCATTTTTCACATGAGGCTTCAGGTCCTTATATACAATAGATAGTAGCTTGTGATTAGTTACTCATAACCACAAGTCTGTAACCAACTTCTTCTAATTAGTCCAGCTAGCACTAAGCTATTCACATGGTTAGTTGCTACATGTAACTGCATATTCTAAATACAAAAACTCAACGGCAATTAGTTAGGAGTCCTAGCATATACATTACGTAACACCCTCCCTCAAGTTAGGAGTGTAGATATCTTGCATTCCTAACTTGCTAAGTAACAAAGAGAAGGTCCCTGGAGGTAAAGCCTTTGTTAATAAATCTGCCAATTGTTCATGTGTCGAAATTGGCAAAAAATGGATGATCTTTTCAAGAATCTTGTCCCTAACAATATGACAATCAACTTCTATATGTTTGGTTCTCTCATGGAAAACCGGATTGGATGCAATATGAATTGCTGCCTGACTATCACAGTAGAGGCTAATAGGATTAGGGAGAGGCATACCCAAGTCAAGCAAGATCTTCTTGATCCAGACAGCTTCCTTTGTAGCAGATGCCATTGCTCTATATTCTGCTTCGGCAGATGAGGCAGCCACAGTCGTCTGCTTCTTACTTTTCCATGATACAATGGCTCCTCCAATATGAAAACAATATGCTGATGTAGACCGTCTCGAATCTGGGCAGGATGCTCAATCCGAATCAGTGAATCCTGTAACACTAAGGTCATATTTCACTGGAAAAAATAATCCTTTGGCAGGTGCCCCTTTGATGTACTTTAAAATTTTATGAGCCGCCTTGAGGTGTAGGGTGGTTGGTGCTTCAAGGTATTGACTTAACCTTCCAATGGCATAGCTAATCTCTGGTCTAGTATTGGCTAAATACAATAATCTTCTGATTAACTTTCTGTATTCATTGTTGGTAGGTAAAGGCTCCCCCCCCCCCCATCTTTTGACAATTTGATGCTGTAGTCCATAAGAGTCGAAGCAGGTTTGCAGTCTTCGAGACCATAATCTTTGAGCAAGTCAAGGGCATACTTGCGTTGATATAAGGCAACTCTAGTGCTGTTCCTAGCCACCTCCATTCCTAGGAAAAAATTAAGGTCTCCAATATCTTTTATTTTAAACTTTGCATCTAACAAGGACTTGATAAAATTGATCTCAGAAATATCATTTCCAGCAATAACCACATCATCAACATATACTAAGAGAGCAGTAAATCCACTTTGCTGAGACTTAGTGAAAAGGCTATGATCAGACTTCGATTGGAGATAATCCGATTCTAAAAGAACAGACTTCAGCTTAGTATTCCACTGACGGCTTGCTTGCTTGAGACCGTAGAGGGATTTCTGCAGTTTACAAACCATTTCTAGAGGTGCATTAAGCCCTGGAGGAACTTGCATATAGACATCTTCTTCAAGGTCCCCGTGTAAGAATGCGTTGTTGACATCTACTTGCTTCAAAAACCAGCCTTTCATCACAGCTATGGCCAGAACAATTCTCAGTGTGCTGAGCCTTACTACAGGACTAAACGTGTTGAGATAATCGATGCCTGGAACTTGTGTAAAGCCTTTAGCCACTAGACGTGCCTTGTACCGTTCGATGGTCCCGTCAGAGTTATGTTTAAGTTTGAACACCCACTTGCACCTAATTGCCTTTTTTCCAACTGGTAAGGGAGTAAGATGCCAAGTTTGAAGATGATGAAGAGCATTGAGTTCGTCTTTAATATCACTTTTCTAGTGAGCATGAGCCATTGTCTCTTCATAACACTTTGGTTCCTTGTCAGTGGAGATGGCCAGGGAGAAGGACTTGTGAAAATTAGAAAGTGCACTGTAAGATACAAACAGTGAGATGGGATATCTTGAGATTGCTTCCGTTGTAGTGTTCATGCACTGAAAATCCTTTAAGTAGGCTGGTCTTTTCTTTTCTCTAGTGGACCGTCTTAGTGGTAATGCATGAGGTGGCATGTGAGTGTGAATTGGTGTAGTGACTAATGACTCAACAAATGGATCAGCTAAGGGTTCAGGGATATGTGCATCAGGGACTTCAATGTGTGTGTCATGCAAAATGTGTGTAGCATGTGGACTAGTGATTGCTTCATCGTAAATGAATGGGTCAAATGCATGAATGTTACTATTTTGTAATGCAGAGGGAACCTCGGTCTTATTGATAAAAGGAAAGTGAATTTCATAAAACTGAACGTTTTGAGATACAAATATTTCCCTTGAATGCATATTTAGTAAAAAAAATCCTTTGGTCCCCTCCCTAAATCCTAAGAAGGTGCACTTTCGTGCTCTTGGATCAAGTTTCAATCTGCCAGAGCAAATAGTGCTTGCAAATGCTAAGCACCCAAAAACCTTTAGGTTCGATAAGTCAGGCAGTGATGAATAAAGAACTTGATAAGGCGATGAATTTTGTAAAAGAGTGGAGGGAATCCAATTAATAATGTGAATAGCATGAGAGATAGCAAAATTTCAGAAGCACTTTGGAATGTTGGAGTGAAATAAAATGGCCCTTGTGACAGCTAGTATGTGTTGGTGCTTCCTCTCAACAATTCTATTTTGTTGAGGAGTTTCCACACATGATTTTTGATGCACAATACCAGTGTTTTCATAAAAAGATTTCATTAGAAATTCTGGGCCATTGTCACTTCTTATAATTTTTATTTGTTTGTTGAACTGGGTTTTTGCAAAGTTAACAAACGATTGTAAAAGACTACTTGCTTCTGATTTTGTTTTCATGAAATGCAAAATTCCAGAAGCACTTTAGAATGTTGGAGTGAAATAAAATGGCCCTTGTGACAGCTAGTATGTGTTGGTGCTTCCTCTCAACAATTTCATTTTGTTGAGGAATTTCCACACATGATTTTTGATGCACAATACTAGTGTTTTCATAAAAAGATTTCATTAGAAATTCTGGGCCATTGTCACTTCTTATAATTTTTATTTGTTTGTTGAACTGAGTTTTTGCAAAGTTAACAAACGATTGTAAAAGACTACTTGCTTCTGATTTTGTTTTCATGAAATGCACCCAAGTGTATCTGGACTTATCATCAACAACAGTTAAAAAATATTTGTGTCCATTTATTGAAGGAATTGAAAGAGGTCCCATATATCTACATGGATCATGTCCAAACAACATTCAGAAATGTTATTACTCAAAGTAAAGGGTAACAATTTTTGCTTAGCTAAATGACATGCATCACATGGACTATCTGTTTTATTATGCATGATAAAGCTAAAATCTTTTTTCATGGCAATTAGCCTTTTATATGGTAAATGTCCTAGTTTATAATACCATATATCCTTATTTGTTATTGCTTGTATGTGCATGATGCATGATTGGTTTTGCTGTAGTTTTATTACTTGAGAATCCAGTACATAGAGACCACCAACAGTTTCAGCTTTCTCAATCATCCTCATAGAGCTGCAGTCCTGGATCTCACACAGTGTATCTAAAAAAGTTAGTTTGCAATACAGTTTGGCAGTAATTTTGGACACGAAAATGAGCTTGTAATTGAAAGAAGGTATGTATAATGCATTTGTCAAATACAATTTTTCAGAAAATACAATTGTTCCAATTATGTTGCTTGTGGTGTATGAGCCATTTGACAATTTCACAAGAATTGGATCAATTGTGTAATATGTTTGAAAATCTTCAAGAGAATATGATACATGGTCTGTAGCACCTGTATCTATTACCCATGAAGTGCACTTATTTTCAGAAATTTTTAGGTCTTTAACACTTGTTTTAAAGTGAAGAAGATGTACCAAATTACCTTGAAGAGGTAGTGGCTGTGATTGTGCCACAATTTGGTTTGTGCTATGAATTGGTCTTACCTCATGGTTACCTAAAAGGGCTAGTAATGCTTGTCGTTGTTCTGCAGTAAATCCAGACTCCACAATTCCACTCCCATCCAGTTTGGTGCTGAGATCTTCATTTATTCTCTCAGACTCAACTGCTGCCAAAGAATTCACAGCAGCCTCTCCACCAAATTTGTTCCTCAAATGCGGTGGAAAGCCATGTTTCTTGTAGCATACATCCACGGTGTGACCGGTCTTGCCACAATGTGCACATTGCACTCTACTTCTCCCTCCTTGGCCTCTTCCAGTAGCTTGGGACCTTCCTCCTCTACCCCTCCCTCTCCCTCTGCCATATTGAGCCTCTGCAGTGTTTGAGGGAATGGCAAAGTGTGCCATGATATGTGAGGTTGGTCCAAGGCTATGAGCTTGCCGCTCTTGTTGTGTAAGTAAGGAGAATACCACATTGATGCTGGGGAGTGGTTCCATCAACATCACTTGAGATCTCACTCCAGAATATTGATCATTCAACCCTCTGAGGAATCTTGTTACTTGATCTTCAGCTCTATGGCTCTTTATTACTCCCAGGCCACATACACAGTTACTTCCACAACTACATGATGGAATTCCTCTAAAATTCTCTAACTCTTCCCATATCGATCTGAGATTTGTAAAATATGTTGTGACATCTAGATCTCCTTGTCGTAATGCATGCAACTCCTCTTGTAATTCGGCAACTCTAAACCTATCTCCTTGGTAATATCTATGCCTCAGATCACTCCACATATCACTAGCTATATTATTCCATATCACTGAGTGAGAGATGCTTGGTTCAAGTGAAAGGTTAATCCAGGCCACAATGTAAGTGTTGCATCTATCCCAAAGTCCAAACAAATTGTCATTCTCTTCAGGTTTAGCTATCGTACCATCTATAAAACCTAGTTTATTCTTCGATTTAAGAGCTAGCAACATTGATCTACTCCATGTGTTATAGTTTTTTCCATTTAAGATGACAGTTGAGATAGGAATACCAGGATTCTCAGAAGGATGAAGGTAGAAAGGATTTGAAGGATGGAGATCTAGTGCTGAGTTTGTGGATCCGCGATTCAGGTGAGCTTGTAATGATGCGATATGGTTCATGAATTGTGCGATACTTTGCAAATCGATGTTTGGAATCGTCGATTCTTGATTATTGCTTGAATCTTGATTGTTTCTTCTTGGTTCCGCCATTATCGCTCCAAATCGATGTGTGATTTGGACTTCTGAATTCTCAGTGTTGTTTATCGAGATTCAGAGATCAAGCTTCCACACTCTCAACTCTGATCTCATCTCATACACTACCTTCTCAAGGTCCACGCTCACCGCACCATGTTGAAGGTGCGGTGAAGGTAGCACAGAGTGTGTGAGTTAGATGAATGAGAGACAGAGGGAAGCATAGAAGAGTGCTTGATGCAGTGAATGGTAGAACTCATTTTTTACATGAGGCTTCAGGTCCTTATATACAATAGATAGTAGCTTGTGATTAGTTACTCATAACCACAAGTCTGTAACCAACTTCTTTTAATTAGTCCAGCTAGCACTAAGCTATTCACATGGTTAGTTGCTACATGTAATTGCATATTCTAAATACAAAAACTCAACAACAATTAGTTAGGAGTCCTAGCATGTACATTACGTAACAATATATATATATATAAGAGATAGATTGGATAAAAAAATGAGAGAGGGGAGGAAAAAACCTTAATTTTAGAGGAAAAAAATTAATTCAATTACAATAGAAATGACATATGACACATTTTGGTTATAAAATTAGTAATATATAATAGATTTTATATTCTTATCTATATTATATATAATAAGATAAATAATGACTGATTTTTTAGGCATGTAATATTGTTATATATGTATGTGGTGTTTACACTTATATAATAATAAAAAATATCATTTATACACTAAAATTAACTACTCAAATTAGTCACTACGTATTTGTATATAAATATATATGTTGTTTACCTATTTTTTTAATGTATATTTTATATTAGTGACGGATTTTAGTGTATATACACGTAGCATAGTTAAATAATAATAATAATAATAATAATAATAATAATAATAATAATAATAATAATAATAATAATTGATAAATATAAAAAAAAATCTAAAACCACCTACATCAGCCACACATCGCGATGTGCAGCAAAGTTGGACTTGGCTAGTCATTTAAGTTCTCCACAAAAGAAAGAGAAAAAAGATCGATTTTGGTGCGGATTCTCCAACTAGATTTTTTTTTTTTTTTGGGTTACATTTTTAGGTTAAATCTATGAAGCCTATAATAGTAATGTAATAGACATTCACGTGGAAAGAAAACACCATTAAGATGTACCTCAATTCTGTTAAATTTTGCATTAGTCTATCTATTTATAATCTTCATATCTGTTCTCCCCCATCTTTAATCTTCACTTGCTCTGATTTGTAAATTCTCATTCCAAATGGTAAAGGGATCTCCTAATAATATATCCAACGATCCTCCTATTTTCTAAAAAAAAAAAATTAATATACTAGCATTGAAAGAATTTTAATTTTAATGCGTTGAGTTTTATACCGTCATTCAATTAGAGTTATGCATTTAGATGACTTTTCAATAAGTGAATTTGAAAATTAATTATATTTATAATTTGCTAATACATGATTAATTGTATGAAACTTAAATTTGTGTTAAAAATATAAAAAAAAATAAAAAACTTTTCTTATTAAATTTTAGAATGGTGGAGGATTTTTCTTTTCACCTTAAAAGCAGTACTGAAACGTTTATGTTCATTTTTGTCATTTTAATATAATTAATAAATAAAATAAATGAGTGGCAAGCGTTACGTATCACATGACAACATGAATTGAATGAAGCATGAAGCATGTCATGGTTTCAAACGCGTGAACAATAACGGCCAGAATATAATGAAAGATATCCGATAAAAGGTTCATGCACCATTGAGCATAATGCTTTGCTGAAAATGGCAAACGGTGGTAACAATCCAAATCCAAAAGAAAATTCATAGCTACCGTAAACTTTTTTCCCGGAAAAGAATGAAAATTGAAAAATATATAAATATATGATCACAAAATCAGAACAATACCTTTATCTACAAAGAGTATATTTATCTATCAATATCAATAAAGCTAACCTGCCAAACCCAACAACTAACGTAACACCACGTACAAATATAATTAACATTTTGTACATGAATTTGCTTCTGATTTGTCACAAAATTAAGAGACTAGCTAGGATATTTTTCTTTGAATGACGGAATCTTCTTCCTTTCTTTTTGATTCCGGTTCATCAATAATCATCTAACAATAATCTCTAATTTCATTTATCAAGCACGAACTAAACAAAACAAAAAATAAATTAAAAAGAAAAAAAACCGGTACCTTTTGTAATTTTCTGTGTACTAATAATGACCAAATCGGTGGGCTCAACTTGTGGATTCGATATTTCAAATATCTTTTCCTAATTTCAATTTTTGTTTTCTTTTTCTTATTTTGGTCTTGTCTGCAATTTATCCTTGAAATCGAAGATGAGGAGCGAGAAGTAAGTGCTGGTTCAAGAAGGATTGCTTGACAAGGTAGTTCCATTGCGGGTTCTCGTATTGTGCAGTGTTTGTGTTGTTAATGTTATTAGGGAAGCTGCAAGAAGAAGAGCCCATAAGTTGGTGATGGAACTTCTTTGATGGGTGCAACACCGTTGTTGTTTCCTCGTCTATCTGGCGCTTTGACCTCATCAGCATCATGTTGCTGTTACTAGTGTTCTCCATGTTCGATGAATGGTTCAATTGGTTGGTGTTGATCTGGGAGTATTGTTCCTGATCAAGGGTGCTGTTGTTATTGTTCTCAGATAAGATGGTGCTGAGCATGGAGTAGTCCATGGCATCTAAGAGGTTTGAGAATGACACAGATTTTTGAGAGAGAAGTGGCTGCGGCGGCAGCGGCGGCGGTGGCGACGGCGACAGTGTTGGAATTGGACTCTTCAAAATGGTGTTCTTGAATAAACCATTTTCTTCTGCAGCCTGAACTTCACTCGACGGTGATTCCTCCGGTGAAGATACTGAGAATTTCGACTTCTTATAAATCCGGCACAGAACCCAGTCATCCAACTGCACAAAGGCACATGAATTAGCAAATTGGGCAAATCAGTTATAGCTCAAATGGCATGATCTCTCTATACTCACTTAAGAGGTTTCGGATTCGAATCACCTGTTTGTAAAAAAAAATATCAAGAGGAAGGGTAGTTAGTAAACTTACTCTCATGGAGGTATCTTTGAGCTTAATGGGTCTATTGTTGTCTACAAGACGATATTCGTGCATGATCCAATTGGTTTTAACACCCTTTGGAGGCCTTCCTTTGTAGAAAACAAGAGCCTTCTTGACACCAACGCTGCTCTCTTGGCCTACTCTACGTGTAACTGTGGCCGCCGGCGACACCACTATGGTCTTGTCGGTACCCGTAGCCTTCCAATACCCTGAAGCAGCTGCCCTGTTTGGCCTCGCACCGTTTGGGTACTTCCGGTCTCTTGGACTGAAGAAGTACCATTCTTTCTCACCAAACGCAGCCTTAGCTGGTGATAAAGAAACCACAACAAACCAATAATAATAAGCTTCCACATCACAACACTGTATGCTATAATATACAATAAAAATCAATGATACGTTGCGTCATTGATTATATTATGACACGACATGGCACAATCTTATCCTCATAACAAACACAAAATACTTACTAACAAGAATTGAAACAAAAAAAAAATGCTATTATATATATATATTATACCTGGTAATTCCCATGGATCCAATTTGTAGATATCAACCTCAGCGATGATGGAAACAGGTAAGGGTATGGATGCTACCTTCTTCCTAAGGTAGTGAAGAATGAGTTCTTCATCGGTTGGATGGAACCTAAAACCTGGTGGCAAATTTGATTCCGGTGATCCCATTTTTGAGAGCCTAATAATTTGGTGTAACAAAATATTTGTTATAGGCTTGGTGAGGAATAATAAGAATAACAGAAGGGAGAGAGAAGTTTGGTGTAGCAAACTAAAGTCTAGGAAAAGGGAAGAAGAGAGGATTGAAATTTTTGGGGAGGTGAGAAGTGAGGGGGATTTTATGGTTGACGGAATTTGTCGCCATGTGGAGAAAGAGATTAGGCCAAGAGGGGAAGGGGGCATGAATGAATGAGAAGAAGGATCAACTTCAAAATTTTCCATGAAGTGGGCTCCATTTGTATAAAAGAGAGAATGAATAACAAAATAACAACTATATACACATCAATTTTGTGTTTGGTGTTGATAATACTCAACTTTTTTTTTTAAATTTAATTTTAAAATATTGCTAAAATAAAAACAATATATATGTAGTGATATATTAATAAAAATAACTATTTTTAGTCACCATTTATTTTAAGAAATTATATTTTTAATATATTATATAAAAAATATTGTATTCAAATATTATAAAATAATTATTTTTTTAATGCTACAAATAATTGAGAATTATTTTTAATATTTCAAAAATATAATATATTTGTTTATTATACGTATTTTTAAAATAAATTCTTAATTTTTTAAGAGTCATAATATCAATAAAAAGATAAGAAATAATAATTGAATGATATAAATTAATCAAAAAAATAATTGAACGATATAATATTAATTTTATATTCTAATTTTTATTCCTTTACATAAAAATATCAAATATATATGCGATTAATATTAATTATAGAAAGAAAGCCATTTGGCATAGTGTGCTATACTGCTTAATGTTGTGTAATGGCGGCGGCTGGTGACTGACATCATCGTTCTTGAGATAAGATGGTCACAAGTGTCATTCAAGGCCCCATAAAGTAGAATCATTATGGGCATCATTCAGGATAAAGTGGGAATTTCAGCAACACCTTTTTGAATAGTAGAAAACTATAAATATTCATGTAGAGTAGCTTAACAGTTAACATAAATCTCTTCCGTTCAAAGTACGTACCAAAATAATTTTAATATTCATAACGTAAAAATTTTACATAATTATAAAATGAAAATTCAAATATTTATAATATTTCTTAGTTTCAAAAATTATTAATTTTATTGTTATAATAACATATTATCAGATATCTGTATTGATTTTTTGTGTGTTAATAATATATCAAAATTAAATTTTATACCTAAAGATAAAGTGTTAAATTTAGGAGTTTATAATAAAAAAAATGATTTATTTATATCTTTTATAGAAAAGTATAAGTATACAATAAAAATATTAAACAATGAGAACAATAGATATATATTAGATATTCAATTTACTAAGTATGTGGATAGTTATCTTAATATTAAAATTTAAGTGAGTAATTTAAGGATTTAGTATGTTTTTATTTTATTGAACAAATTTTAAAGCCTATTATTCATATTATTCACAAAAACTATTATTTACCTAACAAAGTCCATCTTTTATTTATTAGATAGTTCACAAAGAATATTTCACTTTATACAATAGTGAAAAACTAAATATCAAATTAACATTTACTTATATTTATATTTTATAAGATGAAATGACATTAATGACAATTTAAGAAAAATGATATTGTTAATAATTTTCTTATAATATATTTATCCATCATTCCATCTCACTATTAAATCACAATACGATATAGTGAAGATCATCTAGTCTTCTATACCAAAATTTATTAAAATCAGAACACTTATACAGTAACAGTACACTTATGTGTATAGATAGCTACCATTATCAGTTTAATAGTTAGTTCATCACGCTAAAAGTGTTGAACTCTATTTAGCTTCTTATTAAGAGAGTTAATTTGATCCCTCAATTTAATCTCATTATATTGAGGATTGAATTAAGTCATGCACTTATAGTACAATGTTAACTAGTCACTAGGCAATTGTATATATAAGTATTCTATTAATTAAATTATGACAAAAAAATTAACTTGATCCATAATTATAAAACTTAACAACCAAATATGTTTAAATATTAATTATTGGAGGATTCAAATTCAAGTACCGGATTGAAGGAAATGGTTCTTTTCAATACTTTTTGTTCTCAATTCGTAGGTATAATATTTTATTATATATTCTTTAAGTAAAATGAGAAAATATTATATAACAAACCACATTTAACAATATTAATTAAAAAAAATTGAGAGGAATCGTCTTCCCCGAAAATGAATCTTATCTTGTAATTACCTCTGGTGGTTGGTGTTGGTCCAGCTTCAGTCCTAGGAAAATTAATAAATTATTATTATTATTTTAGTGGGAAAAGAGAAACAGTAGTATCTCATTCAATTCTAAAACAGAAAATGTATATTAATGTGGTAGTGGCCGTTGTCATCGTCGTGGATTGAGGTGAGACCTTGGATTATTGTGCGGGTGCCATTTGACACTTTGACTGGATCCCCAACCTTTTATACCATCTATATATTCTAACTGGATCACTCTTCACTACTTTAATTTTATATATTAAGGTTGGGTATATTGTGCTTTAATATTTATCATTAACCGGAAAAATATATTTTTAAGAAAAACTTAAGTTCATAATTGTTATTCTTGAAAATTTTTTTTATGGTATCTCTTAATATGACAATTCGAAAATTAATTGAATAATATATTTATATATTTAATTTTTTTTATAAATTAAGGCTAACTAAATTAAATAATAAAATTTAAAGTAATATTATTTATAATTAATTTTTATTAATATTAAATAAATTTAATTAAATTTAATTAATAAAAATATTTAAATATATAATATTATTTAAATTAATTTATCACAAATTAAAATTTTATTTAAAAATTTGTTATTAATTAATAAATTGTTACATAACTAAAATAAAATTTAAATTCCGACTTAAACAGATAAATGTATTAACCATTCCACCAGCTTAAATTTATTTAATTCTTGAAATCTATTCCATCTTCTTTCGTTCCTCTCCAATCACTCCAATAATAACTATCATGTGAGTTTGGGATTTATC
Source organism: Arachis ipaensis (assembly GCF_059453495.1). Lineage (NCBI taxonomy): Eukaryota > Viridiplantae > Streptophyta > Magnoliopsida > Fabales > Fabaceae > Arachis > Arachis ipaensis. The sequence goes on from NC_142441.1 coordinate 127,905,563, forward strand.
TCATCCACGTATATCTAGATTCTAGAACTTCAGAACATATGGTTACCAAACTATTTTAAGCCATTATGTTAATCTCTTAGGTTGAGTTTATTATCCAATTACAAAAGACTTGTCAACAATAACTCTATTAGCAATTAATATGTTACTTTTACGAGTTATTTTTAATTTGTGTTAAATATATTAGTCATAAAAAATTGAAAACACTATCAATCTACAGTTCTTTGCTATTCATACAAATTATTAAAATGATAAATATTACGAATCTTTAGTTTTAATTAATAAGTCTGATATACATATATATTTTTAAAAATATACGATAAGATTATTATTATTAAATTTTTTAAATATTTTTAATAAATACAAAATAAAAATATTAAAAACTAATAAAATTTATTATTTTAAATCAGTAGTTAATCAATTATATTTAAAGAATAAATTAAAAATATATTATTAAATTATTAAATTAAAAGAATTAGATTGATAATTAAAAATATTAATAAAAAATAATAAATTTTACTAATTTTTAAATTTTTAAAAATAAATATATTAAAAATTTAAATTTTTATATTTATAATAAAAATTATTTTAATTTATAATCTTAATATATATCGTTAAAACATAAATAAGATAAATCATATATAGAAAAATGTTAAAAAACTAACAGATTTTATAATTTATAATTATTAATTAATTATTATTAATATTTTTAATAATATAAAATTATTTATTTTTTTATAATTAAATACTGATCATACTTTAATAAAAGTAGACCCTAGACTTTTTCGTCGTTATATATATATATGAGAAAAGGATAAATATGTCCCTGATTTTTTATTCTTTGGACATTTTTATTTCTGACTATTGAAAAATATTTTTAAGTTTCTGATCTTCATAAAATTTGGATGGATCAGTCTCTGAAAAAGGCATTTGGACAGATCAATCCCTAACGGAGGCATTTGGACGGAGGGACTGATCCGTCCAAATTTTGTGAAAGTCAACAACTTAAAAATATTTTTCAATGATCAAAAACAAAAATATTCGCAAGACAAAAGTCAGGAGCTATTTATCTTTTTCTCTGTATATATATCACAGTTAGACTTAGAGCGAAGTGCACACATCCCTGTATGCTTAGAGGATTTGACGATTTGTGTTAAAACTTAAACTATTGGGTACTGGGCCTAACTTGTTGTCAAAGACGTCAATCATGAAACTTAAGAAAGAAAGTGATCCAAACTTTGGTACTGTATTATTATTGTCCTCTCGATTAAGCCGTAACCTCAAAAATATCATGGACATTCATTCTCGTGCGGTCTGAAAAGTAGAATGTCCTTCGTTGACCACTAGATAGTAAGATAGCATACTTAATTGAAAAGAAAACGAGGAGAAATGATTTCCCTTTATCAATAACAATAATAATGATATTTGAGCAATTTGTGAAGCCTGTGTCTCAGCCGATTTTTCCACACCCTCTTCACGCATTGCAATTTTGCATAAGGATGTTAACCGATTGGATCATCGGATTTGAACAAATTCATCATCCTCATATTTTACATGCATTTAAAGGATTCTTTTTGGAATGTTTCTTTATTGGTAAAAGAAGAAGGTAATTTTAAAGACAATATAATTAAAGTAATCCTTTGCTTAAAAAAAATAAATTTAAAATAAATATAATATATATTTAAAATAAATTAAATTATATATATTTATACACGTATTTAAAAATGATCAATAAGTTTGGGAATGAAAATCTTCGATAAAAAAAAGAATTCCCATAAAATTTATATTCAATTTAAACAAATTACGAAAGAAAGAAATTATATACTAATAAATTTAAATTTTTTTGTGAAAAATCGGTTCATACTATAAGCAATAAGGGATGAACGCTAAACCTTCAAGAATAGGAGAAGAGAGTTTTTGAACTTTAAATTCTTGATGTGAATTACAGAGATTGAAAATTTTGATTAGTAAATCTCAAATTGTTGATGTTATAAGTTTACCTATATATAGTGTGAATGTCCTAACTAACTATCCTACTTGGCATAAATACAATAAGCAGTTGCTAAAGTTACTAAAATAACTATTTAGTTAACTCTATCCATGTCAGCAAGTTAGTTATGTAGAAGAGTTTGAAGTGTGAGTAGAAAATGGTGAAATCTAAAGGCATGAAGTTGGTTCCACATCCCCTCTCCCCCCTCCCCTCCTCTCAAGGTTGAGCTTATGAAGGCCATATAAGCCAAGCATGGAGTGACAAGAAGAAAAGGGTGCAGGGGAGAGAACTTTAGTGAAGATATCAGCAATTTTGGTATAATGTGGAGATGGGAAGGAGCTTAATAACTTGTGCTTGAGCTTTGTTGCGCATTATATGGCAATTAGCTTCTATATGTTTGGTACATTTGTGGAACACTGGATTGACCGCGCGCAATATGCAATGTAGATTGACTGTCACAATAGATAGTTGTTGGTCTGAGGATTGAAATTTTGAAATCTTGAAGGATGAAGATGATCCATTGAGCTTCACATGTCAAGGAAGCCAAGGCTCTATACTTGGCTTCAGGAGAGGAGCGAGCAACGGTAACCTGTTTTTTACTCTTCCAAGTAATTAACGTAGTACACAAGAAAAAACAATAGCCGGATATGAATCTCCTTGTCTCAGGGCAGGTGGCCCAGTCACTATCTGAGAAGCCGATGAGTTGTAAATCTGATTCGGTCTTGAACAAAAGACCTTGGGCAGCAACAGATTTTAGATACTTCAGGACTCGTAGAGCGTCTTGAAAGTGTTTACTAGTGGGGCAATCAAGAAACTGACTTAGCTTTCTAACGGCAAAGCTAATTTCGGATCTTGTATTGGTTAGGTATAAGAGTTTTTCTAGCAATCTTCTGTATTCACTAGCATTTGGCATTGGGTCTCCAGATTCTTTAGAGAGATGAGAAGTGTAATTCATAGGAGTTTAACAACTTTTAGATCCAAGCATGCCATATTCTTCAAGCTAGTCTAGACAATATTTTCTTTGATACATTGCTATTTCTCTCTTGCTTCGAGCAAATTCAAAGCCGATAAAGAACTTTAATTCTCCAATGTCTTTGATTTTGAAGAGGTCATAAAGATGTTGCTTTAAAGCTGTGATTTCTCTATAGCAGTTTCCAGTAAGTACCAAGTCATCGACATAGAATATCATAGTTGTGAATCCAGAACCAGCAACCTTCATGAACAAACTATAATCATGTTTTGACTGAGTGTAGCCAAAGTGGACCAAAGTGTAAGCTAATTTTGAGTTCCACTGTTTGCTGGCTTACTTTAAGCCATAGAGTGACATCTCTAATTTGCATATTAGCTTTGGATTAGACACGTTCAAACCAGGGGGTAGTTTCAAATAGACTTCCTCTTCAAGGTCTCCATGTAAAAATGTTGTGTTCACATCCAACTGGTGGACGAACCAGTCTTTGGCGGCTGCAATGGCTATAAGAATCCTCAATGTGTTCATTTTTACAATGGGACTAAAGGTGTCGAAATAGTCCTGGCCTGGAACTTGGGTGAATCCTTTTGTTACCTGTCGAGCTTTGCACCTTTCAATACTTCCATCAGCCTTAAGCTTGGTCTTAAAAATTCACTTTCAACTGATTGCATGCTTGCCAGCTGGTAAAATAGTGAGTGACCAGGTTTGGTTTTCATCAAGGGCAGCAAGTTCTGATTTGATAGCCTCTTACCAACATGGATACATCATAGCCTCTTCATAAGTTTGGGGTCTCTGTTGGTGATCAAGCCAATGGAGTTTTTTTTTTTTGCATGTTTTGTTACAGGAGTATTTCGCTTTTATTTTTTTAACTACTAATAAATTCATATTAATGAAAATAAAGATTAAAGTTTGAAAGGAGAGGAAAGAGAAAAGAGAATAAAGAGAATAATAGATTACTTTATTAATGATTGTGTTATCTAAAGAACATCAAATTTCTACTCCTAACTGACTCAGCTAAGTTATATTTATAACTGACTCGATCTATTTGAATTTTAAAATATGGTTATAGTCTAGGGCATCCATAACAAATATATTTATAACACTCTTCCTTGAATATCTCTAGTGTAATATGTTAAAAATCTTACCAGAAAAAACTCAGAGTGGGATAAAAACCATGGTTGAGGAAAATAGTACATCCCATATTACTCCCCTGATAATTACATCACTTGATATCTCTTAGTCGGCACATCCCAATCTCATATACTAGCTTCTCAAATGTTGAAGTATGTAGTGCATTAGTAAACAAATCTTTTAAATTATAATTGGAACGAATTTGTTGAACGTCTATATCACCACTCTGTTGAAAATCATAAGAGTAGAAGAGTTTTGGTGAAATATGTTTTGTTTTATCTCCTTTGATATATCTCTCTTTTAGTTGATATATGCAAGTAGAGTTATCTTCGTCTATGACTATTGACATTTTCTTCATGGGTAAACCACACATACACAACTAGAAAATTACTTATTACAGATGGATTTACAGATGGATTCGGTCATCATCACAGATGAATTTTTGGTTACCGACAGATTTTGTCCCTCTGTAAAAGCCTCGTCGAAAATTATTTACCGACAGATTTTTTTGTCGGTAATTTACCGACAAAATTTTTCCCGTTACCGACAGAATTTTCCTCAGTAATGACCCCCCATTTTGCTAAAAAACCGTCAAATTTTCTGTCGGTAATTTACCGATAGATTTTTTTCGTTACCGACAGATTTTTTCTTGGTAATCGTCACTTTCATTTTGCTTAAACCGTTCAATTTTTTGACAGATTTTTCGTCGATAACTAGCATCATATTTTCTGACAGATTTTTCGCCAGTAATTGGAGCCTTGGGAAAGCATTTCCAAACTCTGAATATAGACAAAAAAAATCGTTTGTAAATCCGTCAGTAAGATAAAACAGAATTTTTTAAGATTTTTTTATTGTAAAATATACCTTTTTTCATACAAAATAAATATAAATTTAATGAATACAAATTTTTATCTAACTTATATTCGAACATTTATAATATTTTAAAAAATAAACATGTTTATTGTATTATCAAACTAAAAGAAAAGTACTATAATAAACAAGCAAGTCAATATAATTCAAAATATAAACAAAGTGTATTGATACATCAACTATAATCCTCAATGTATTATTCAACCATACTAAAACAATCAACTATACTAAATAGTATGTGAAACTAGTAATTCTTAGACACTGATCACAACTCAAGATGGCTTCCTTGGTCTTCAAGATTCAGCAGTGGCTGAAGCAGCCAAAGATATGGAGATTTGTGGGTATTGCTTCAACTGTGTTGCACTCCTCTGTTACAATAAAAACAATATAAAAATAAATTTATATTATTGCAATATATGATAACCAAGTACATAATGGTAAAGAGTGATAAAAATCACATAGATTATGAACTTCCCAATCTAGAAGGTTACCTTTCCTAATACTGGAGCCATTCCCATTATTACTGAAGCCAAAGCAGAACAAACATATTGTGAAGAATCTAATGACAACTCCTGCAAAAGTTATTCCAAAGTATTTAAACTTGTAAATATAGGTCACCTTTCAACTTTATATTACATTTTAATTTTGATCTACTAAAATTCAAACTGAAAAACGAACAGGAAGAAGAAAATAAGTAAAATTATGATCATATAAACAAAAGGGTAAATCCTAATTGACTCACTCACCTTTGATGTAACGCAAATCAAAGGGTATAAGCCTAGTCTCAGGGTAGTTGAAGCTCGAAACATTAAAGGTTTTGCCACTGCCACCAGCTTAATCAGTTGAAGAGAACACACAAAATGAAAATTTGAGCCTTTCTGCTTCCTTCTGAAAGATTTCAAATGATTATATCATACAACCACTAACCTCAAGTTAATGTGTAACGATTCATCTATGTCACTTAATACCAGGAAAGGAAGAGTAAAAAAAATACAAGGGCAGAAGAAAATGAGAACGAATAATAAGAAAATGTAAAACTCTTATATTATCTTGAAGCAAAGCAGTTCATACTAGTACTATTCACTTTCAGTAACCATTCCTAACAATGCACTATTCAAATATTGAATGAATTTCAAGAACAATTCTAAAATTCAAACGCAATATACATAATCCATGTTAAACTGTGTTTTTCTTTTGCATGAATTTCTTTAACAAGTTGAATTTGCCTTACCTCTTTCTTCAAACACAATGTACATAATGAAGTCTAAGCATTATTGCAAATATAAGCATCCCACTAAAAGTAATTGACATCACAACTAACCTCGGACCCAAACTTTGGGAGCTAGCATGAGTGCCAGAATTAGCAACAAAATCAAATAAGGACAAGAATCAAAAGCTGAGTTCCAGTGATCAAAATCATACCACATGCCAATCTTCCACCAGCATTTCCAATGCTCAAGTTGAGCTCCTTCCCACCTTCAAAAGCATAAGTAAAGTAAAATGCAAATTAGACTAAAGTAAATAATGCTCTAGTTGTGAGCAAGCAAGGAACTTATGATGTAAGTCCACCGTGACATGGCAACATATAAAACAAAAAAATGCACATTCATATACTGTTTACAAGGAAATGCTAACCTTTTCCAAGCTCATCCTCAAGCTTATGAACCACCAAGGCTCTTCCAACTACTGAATTAGGGCCAATCAGTGGTATCTACACAGAGAAAAGAAACACAAAAATGATTGAAAATTCAAATTAATACAAAAAAATAAAACTAAACAAAAGAAGGCACCTGATTGTCGACAATTGTTGCTTCTGCAACTCCTACATTTCAAACATAATGCACAGAATTGGGTCAATAGAACAATACCTTTGTCCAAGCATTTCTTATGTATTGAATTGCATGGTACTGCACAATTTCACTAGTCGTACCTAATCATTCCCTAATATATCCTTGGCTTCAGAGCTAAAATATAAGAGGATTAGAAAAAAAAATGCTTAAATCTTGTTCATGAGAAAAATATGCTTAAATGCAGGGTTTCTATACTGCTTTGATTTCGAATCTATTTTGGATTCCAAAGCCTTCATTATTCGCTTAGTTACAGATGCCTGCTGCAAAGAATAGTCTCCACCTTCAAATTCTCATAACAGTTGCTTCAAGGTGGACCGGTAGCTGCTACATTTATAGAATTCTAATTAGGTCAAATATGTGCACATCAACAAGATCTTGGCAAAATTTATAAAAATTATATGTTTAGTAAGTGATATCTCTTAACTACAAAATAAAGTATTGGTTTGCATAACTCCCTTATAGATAGATATAAGTCATATATTTAATAGTAATGAAAATTTTAGAAAGTGTAACTATAGAAGAAAAAATATATAGTAGTAAACAACATTTATCAACTGTCAAATTAAGATTGCTATCAAATATTAACAATTTGATAATAGGATAAACTTATTGGGATCAGTTATCAGAATGCCAAAATATTAACTTACTCATATAAAACCCTCACGAAATTAATCATATAGCTTGTTAAAGGATGGACTCCATCTGTTATTACAGTCTCTATAGCATCCTTTTCAACTATTTCTTTGAGATCTCCAAAGATCTCATTGGCCATTTGTGCAAGTTGTTTTGTAAAACGAAATACTGCTTCTTTTATTTTAGTGCAAACTTTGCCTCTAAAAAGTGTTTCAATATGCAAATTATCATGTAAAATAATTGATAAAGATTTCAACACATTGAAATATGCCTTGTGTTTTTCTAATAGGTTTAAAAAAGTGTAGAAAAAAAGGAATAATAAAAAGGAACTTATCAAGCAGATGAGGCAGAAGCTAATTGACTCTTATGGTTTGATGAGGCAAAATGACACCAAGAGGAAGCATCATTGGTGCATAATGCAAATTTGTTATGTCAAACTCGGATTCATTTGACATCGCTTTCCAGAATGGTAACTCTTTATACAAATTAATTTTTGACTTATCAGGTTAAATAACATAGGGAAAAAAATGAAAAACAAGGTTTGTAAGAACAGTATGAATCTTGTAGTTTCCATTTGATAATAACGTGAACAACGGGCTGCAATCTTGGCCCACCAAAGGTAAAAAAAAAATACCTGTAACACCTTACCATACAGGGTCTTATGCTTAAGTCATAATTTCGAGATGGCAAGGTATTACGACCTCTAGAATTAAAATTTAGTACGTATAGTAGTATGAATAATTGATTATAACTAGGAGCCTTTGTAGAAAAAGGGGTAAACAAAAATCGTAACTCGAAAGCGCAACACTCCGATCGATAACGTAACGAACAGGGATAAGCTAACGCGAGATTGTATATATACAAAAGAGTGTCAAAAACGGGAATATCAAAACTCAAATCCGGATGCGAAGATAACCGGTCCGAGCATAGCAATATATACATATAATAAAATAAGGAAACCCCAAAGAAAACCCAAAAGGACACAAAAACAGAGAACTTAGTCTCCAAAATCCCCTCTAAGAGGAGTCATCACAGTTTGTATTATTCAATGGAGATAAAAGTATCTACGCAAAACATATAAACCAAAACAGAGCCCCCAAGAACAAAGGATCTTCGTTAATCCGAAAGTCTCCAGCATGCCTCAACGAGAAGCCTCGCGTCCTGCATCTGAAAACCACAAAATCCGCATGGGTGAGAATCAGAGGTCTCCAGCATGGTAACAGTTCCCCATATATAACATGTAATAATAGAGGAAAGCCGAAGGCAATCCTAGGACTTCCTCCAGATAATATCAAAGCTTATAAACAAGCTAAACCATAAGTGGCAACTGACTAAAGATCCTTCTGTCTAACTAATACTTCCCTTTCCAATTCCTTCAGACCTCCCAACCACCAGCAGGAGTATAATGTAGCAAACACAACTAAATCAAACAAGAGATATACAAATAGGAACAGATAAGGCATTTAGACAATTAGCAAGTAATATGCATTCAAATAGGCAATCTCAAACAATTCATATAGTATGCATATGATGAATGCATGTCCCTAGTGGCTGATGATATCATCTGTCGGTTATAGATCCAACCCGACAAGTCCTGGTAGCTAACCATTGGACTGTCCCTCTGTCGTGTCTCCCCAACTCGAGTTATACTCAACAAATCGTGATCATAATCATGATCCATATTCATCACCATCACTGGTGAATATTTATGGGGGTGAGCTCATCCGGGGCTTTCACAGTGCTCAGCCACCTTGACGACATAGGGTCAAAAGAGCTTCGAGTCTCAACCTGGAGCACGTGGTGGCTAGCCACTGCTTCCTCCCAGGGAAACCCTCATCTCCGATAGTGGAAGCGCAAACATTCACAATTCATTCAATAGCATATATGCGTTTATACTTAGCCATAATCATGGCTCCGTCGTAACAAGGCAATGATCTAGCCATCCGGCTCACGATTAAATCCATAACCAGCCAATTCATTAACAATTACGGCCCTTCGGCCCATGACATAACAAGGACTTCCACCGCCATCCTCCGCATCTCACATAATCATCTTTGATCCTCATTGATCATTCATTTTTCCCTTGCTTCATTCGCAAGTTACCACATTCACTAGCTCCTTGTCTCATTGCTAGGCATATTATAATGATTTAAGACATAAGTGGTGAGATCGGAGGCTTAGAAGTATATATGAAATTTGGCTTTTAAAACTCAAAAATCAACTTTGGGATGAAAACAGGGCCACGCGTACGCGCACTCCACGCGCACGCGTGGATGGCCACAAAACTCATCGACGCACAAGCGTCATACGCGCGGACGCGCGGGTTGACAAATAGCCAAACGATGCGCACGCGTCAGTCACGCGTACGCGTGGGTGCTCTTGCGCCCCAGGCACAAAACTGGCACAATTCTGGCACAACTCTCGGAAAAATAGCTGGGCATTTGGTGCAACGCATCGACGCGCCCGTGCACACCACGCACACGCGTAGATGGTGCTTTCTTGAAGAACGGCACGTACGCGCCAAGTGCGCCTACGCGCAGAGGGTCATTATGCTAAAAATTTTCTAAGTTAAAAGCTGCAGAATTCCCAGATTCAACCCCCAATCTTCCGACGGACATAACTTTCTCATTTTAAATCGTTTTCAACCCGTTCTTCCAGCGGCGTGGACATCCCGGATCCAATTTCATTTCTAAATAAGTTTGGTACAAAACGGGGATCCGTAGTCCAAGTTATGTCCCATCAAAACATGCCCGAAAACCATGTTTTCATACAAAACCACAAGGTGCCATTTTCAAAACAAACCATTTTCAACTCTTTTCAAAATCAACCAAAACATGCTAATTTCGCCTTTTTCGAAATCAATCAAAATGTACCAAAATCAACATCAAGCCATTCTCAACTCACACATTGACACTTTACCAAAATTTCCAAAACCACCATCCAACCATTTTAACACTTCTCAGTCAAATGGCTAAAGGACAAACACAATATCATGTCATACATCCTTCCTCATCCCAATTTCCAATAATACCATTTCCAATCAAACATCATTATACATACTCATCATCATACTCACCATCAATATGGTACCACCCACCAATTCAACCTCAATCATTCATCAAGCTTATATCACAACATGCATTTTCTCATATATCACACAATCAAGGCATCAATATTCATAGTCACATATATGATCACATCATATATCTCAACCATTCAACAACATCATCAATTCAATGCCTATCTTAGGGCCTCTAGCCTAAGTATTTCCTACCACATTACATATTAGATACGAGAAACCAAGACCATACCTTAGCCGATTTCCCAAGCTCAACCGGAGCACTTCCAAATCACTTTTCCTCAAGCTCTCAAGGTCTCAACACCTCCAAGAACAGATTTTATCACACAAAACTCCCTTTTCAAGCTTTCCAAAGTCACCAATCAAGCTCCAATATTCACATATACACAACCTAAGCCACAATCATCATACCCATACACAACATCTCAATACCCAATCATCATAGAACAACAAATTATACTAGGATTGAGAATCTTACCATACTCAAGGTCCAAGGAGACAAAATTAACCTTCTCCTTCAAGAGAGTTGGGCCCTATAACATCAAAGAGCCCAAAATCTCAACATTTCACCCATGAAACTCGAAAACAAGGGCTGGAATTTCAAAGAGCAAAACATAGCTTATCTCAAGATTGGTTGTATGAGTTTTGTAGAGCTCTCCGCGATGAACGCGTGGCCGCAAACGGTGCGGCAATCGGAGCTCTAGATCAAAAGTTATGGTGGTTTGAAGATCAAGTGAGAGATAGAAGTTTGAGAGAGTGTTCTTCCCCTCCCTCACTCCATTTCAGCGTGTGTGTGTAACAAATGAGGAGAGAGAGTACTGAAAACTAGGGTTTGGTTTAGTTTAGTTGGGCCAAGGGTCCACTTTGGGTCCGGTTGATCCGGTTTGGCCCGTTCGGTCCAATCTTGGTCCGATTTCTATAAAATTGGTACCAAAATTCTCGTCTCAATCTCCTCTATCATCTTTAGCCATAAAAATCACATTTTTGGCTTTCTAGAATAAATTCTCATTTATGGGTTAATTAGCCGTTAATTAACCGGTTTTACAATACCCCACCCAAATTTTCCAACAAAAATCCTATTCTTACTTTAAAAATTTTAACCATCCACTACATACTCAATTACCATCGTACCAACTTCTCCCCTAACCCTTCTCAGCACCGTCGTTGTTTCACCCTACCAGCCCCCTCACCGAACACTATCATCACTATCGAGTTTCTTCTCGCCGTCGCTGCCTCAATCACAAGCCACCCTTACTGGCGTCGCACTCTCCGTCACCGTTCCCTTTCACCGCCGCACTCCTTCTTCTCGCCATCGCTGCTTCACACATCAGCCACCATCACTGGCATCGCAGTCTCTCTCCTGGCTATACCCTCATTGTCGTACTCCTTCTTCTCGCCGTTGCTGCTTCACACTCTAGCCACTATCACCGGCGTCGGAACACCGCCGTCACCGCCAACTGCATCTATTAATGTTGCAAGTGTGAGGAGTGCATGAAGTTAGTCTCACATCAAAGAAAGCAAGGAAGAGTGAGGATTTTATATAAGATGAGAGACCCATTAACTTGACACCTTAAGGTTTTGAGTTGGATGTGGTGTCTTCTCATCTAATGTTCTCTCGCTTGATTCTTCTCCGAAGTCTCCCCGATGGTCGAGAGCTCCCCACGGTGGCCTAACAAGTGGTATCAGAGCCGATAATTAAGGAGTATTCAAGGTGAAGCATCGAAAGTCTTTCCGACAAAGGTGGTCTGGACAGTGTATCCCACGGTGTTTTGCGGCGGTATGATGGATGAATACTCGTGGCGGAGGAGCTAGAAAGAGGGAGAGTTGATGCTTGATGTGGAGACTCACACTTGAGGGGGAGATTGTTAATGTTGCAAGTGTGAGGAGTGCATGAAGTTAGTCCCACATCAAAGAAAGTAAGAAAGAGCGAGGAGTTTATAAGATGAGAGACCCATTAACTTGACACCTCAAGGTTTTGAGTTAGATGTGGTGTCTTCTCATCTTATGTTCTCTCGCTTGATTCCTCCTCGAAGTCTCCCTGATGGTCGAGAGCTCCCCACGGTGGCCTAACAGCATCAACATCTTTGACAAGGTAACGCGCAGGTTCTTTAGCAACATTTAACTTTAATAGGTTAGTTGATAGCTAGTGGTTCGAAATAGATGTTTATATATTTGAATAATTACCCTCGGTTATTTTGCAATAAAATGGGTGTGTTGTAAGTGTTTGATGGTTTTGTATGGAGATGGAGTTTTGAATGGTGAAGGCACTATTTTCTTTATTTTGGTTAGTGAAAAATACAAAAGTATATTTTAAAATAAAAGGCCAAACTTGCTACAAGTGATTCAACCTATTAAACTTAGGTTCGGCATTCATATTAATGAGACAGTGTATGATAGTTCACAGTTTAGATGGCTTAAAAACTATATATAGTAGTTAATGTTTGGATTCATATTTTCTACAAATTTAGATGTGCAATGCAACTTTCATCAATAACTTGTTGAGATTTCTAGAGTTTTGAAGATTTTATATCCAGTTAAATACATTAGATGCTATATGTTTTGTGACAAAATTATGACATGAAAAGATTTTATTGTTGAGAATATCTGCTTAATGAAGTGTTACTATCTTTTATACTTTTTCAAATAGAGGGGCTTAATTAGCATGAATAAGATGATTATCTGATCTCTATATGGCTCTAACAATTATGCTTTTCAATAATACATGTATCTTTCTATTAGCTTTATTTTTCTCCTTCTATGTTTATTTATGGTATTTTATTCCCTGTATGATTTTTCAATGTATGTAGCTTTTTTTTTCTTTTTGTATTCTTTTCTCTTATTGAATTTTTTTTTAAAAAGAAAAGGTACAGCTTAGCTTATTGGCAGTTATTGAATTGATATTTTTTGTGAATCTAGAACTCAGGTACTTAACGAAGGATCTTGGATTGAGATGTTATTTGAATTTATTGAATTCATGTTGTTCTCCTATACTTAAATTTGTTAAATTAGTGGATGCTTGTTCATTTTTTAAACCAATAATGTATATGACTAATACTATATATATTACTTTACTTACTCGAAATAAAATAGATGTTTAGTTTACTATGTATATGGTTAGTTGGTTTTCTTCAAAAAAAAAATGAATGTTTGTTTTGGTTACGTACTTGATCTTGTGCTTAATTTATTATGTGGATTGTAAGTTATTTAAATTATTGGTGAAATCTTATTTTAGTTGTGCTAGAATTAACATAATTTTATATGTTTCTCACTTTGGCTTGGGATTTTTTTTTTTAAAAAAAGGTATAGTTCAGCTTGGCATTTGTTGAACTGATATTCTTTGCGAATCTAGATCTCAAGTACTTACAAAGGATGTTTGATTGAGATGTTACTTGGATTTGTTGAATTCATGTTGTTTTCCTATACTTAAATTTTGCTGAACTAGTGGATATTTGTTCATCTTTTAGACCACTTTATATGGATGATGCTATACTACTTTATCTATTCGAAATAAGATGGATGTTTAGTTTACCATGTATACGGATGGTTGACATTATTTGTTTGTTGAATAATTAGAGTTTATTTATAAGACACCGGATTATGTTTTCTAGTCATAAACATATAAATGTTTCGTTCTTTTTTGAACTACTGTGATTCTGTTGTTGCAAAATCAGAAAAATTTGAGATAGATCCAATCTAATCAAATAGCCATCTACTTAATGATAAAAGTGACCATCCGCATACCTAATGAATTGAATATCCAGCATATTCTAATTGTATCTCCTTAAACCCAATCTAATTAAATAACCATTTGCATAAGAATTAAAATAACTATCCACATACCTAGTGAATTGAACATCCGGCATATTTTAATTGTTAAATACTTAAATCAAAATCCAATAAATTAAACATTTACCTAAGAATAAAAATAATCATCCACATACATAGTAAAATGAACATCCAACATATTATGGGTTGACCACAACTTCTATCATGCGCATTAAATTTTCTATTTATTAGATATTTAGAATAATAGAGGCATATGTTTTATAATTGATACATTTACATTCAATGTAAATGACCTAATTACGTAGAATTTAGCGAGTTAGTAACATGTTTGTGATAATAGGCCCGATGCCTTTAAAGTTTTTCATAAAGTCTTCAATCTTAATTACTTATATCTAAATGCCATAACTTAAATCTAACTTAAATTCAATCAACATTAAACTAAATTTAATCCAAACCATATAACAAAAAAAACACGTATAGAGCATATGCATGTAATAAGAAGCAAACTAAATAAAATACTAATAATATTTTGAAATAATAATCATCCACTTAAGGATGAAAATAACCTAAATTTTTATTTATTTGTAATTTACAATGTACGAATTTATCTAATAAGAGATGAATAAATATAATTATTATCTAAAATTTAAAAAGATTTTTTATACACCTCACTAATTAATATATTTTGAAGAATGGTTGCTAGTTGCAACATATAATAAGACATTGAAGTTCTTCATATGTTCATATGATTTGAAATAAAAAGGTTGCTTGGTCTTATATAAATGTTTGTCGGATTTTTTTTTTTTTTTTTTTGGATGTATATCTATTACTGTTGGGTTTATGTTTTGTTATTTTCAATGTGAACAATGTAATTCAGATTCTATATTAACATGAATTATTGTGTATAGGATTATATTACACCTTGTTAAAAGTGCAAGAACTTAGAATTCAAAGTTATTATGGTGAGCCTTATTATACGGATAAAATATAATAGAATAATCGATTTGCATTAAAAATAAACATTTTATTTATACGAAAAATAAAATTTGCATGTAAAATCAAACTTCCAATGCATACTTTGTTGGATTGTTGACCCTTTATAACGCATAAATTTACATCTAAATGAGTAGAATGATCACTCATGTAGAAGGATAGAACATTAAAACTTCTTTCACCCATTGAGAACCCATCAACATTACAAAAATCAAGCTTTCAACCCAAAATACGTTAATGATGTTAGGATAGCATCCACGACATCGCTCTAGTTACCACGTGACAACAGCTGCAGCATCGGCGGTCCTATTGTCGTGAATCGGAGTGACGAATAAAACACGGAAACATGATGAAAACTCACATAGTAACTGTATGTAATCTGAATGTGTTTAGATATTAATTCTAATTTTTAAAATTTTAAAATTTAATAATAATTAATTAATTAAAATTTTAAATTTTAATTTTAATTTTATTTTTTTTAATTTATTATTCGTATTATTTGTTATATGTATTGCTTCTCTGTACTTTTTCATTATAATAATAGGGCCATGAGACACTCACGTAAACAATATTTACTTTTGTAATCAATTGTGATTAAACCATACATACCAACATTTGAGAATGATTCTAATGACTCTTTCTTGTGCCAGCTAGCATTCACATATGTTCTCATTAATAATTGATCTATGGGCTGTGGCTCAACAAGTATATGGTTGAATATTGTGACATATATACTTATTTATTTTTTCCTACTTTGCTGGACTAAGTTGCTTGGAGCTTATTGATTAAGTTTCTAGTTCTCCATCTCCATGTATCTTGGCTTCATATTAATTTCATAATAAATATCATTATACCCAAGCTTTTAGAGTTCAAATTTGAATTTTTTTTTTTTTGGTATCTATTCAAATTTGATTTATTTCCCTTACAATTGAACTAAAGTATTCTAATAATTCAATAATATATATATATATATGGATAACCATTCAGTATACAAGTTCAATTTCTTATTTATTTTTTTTCGATCAGTGGTTAAATTTCTTATGTGGCAGTTATGATTAGATAGTTTTTTTTTCTACGTTATTTGCTGCTGCTGCTGCTGCTAATAATGATAATAATAATAATAATAATAATAATAATAATAATAATAATAATAATAATAATAATAATAATAATAATAATAATAATAATTGTATGTATGAGTTCTATATATAAAGACATGCAATTAGCAAAACTAAAGCGACCCTTATTTTAAAGTTTGTTATGTTGTGTCAAAATATATATACCTCTAATATTTTTAATTTTATAACAAAATCATTTGTTTTGTATAGTGTGTCTTTTACATTTTCATTTTGAATAATATAAAATAACAATTTTTTAAAAGATATATAAGTATATTTCAGATTAATTTTCTCAACTTGCATAATAGAAGTTTAAATAATTGCATAGCAACCAAATAAAGTAATTGAATTAACTTTTTGTCAATAAAATATTGGATTTAATAATAATAATAATAATAATAATAATAATAATAATAATAATAATAATAATAATAATAATAATAATAATAATAATAATAATAATATACTAAAACATTTTATGCGGAAGAACTAACAAAAGTTTAAAAAGGGATCGAATAAACTTCAATTTATGTTATTTTCTTTATTATCACATTGTAGGAAAAAAATTTAAAATTAAATCATATTCATAGTTTTGTTTTTAAGATTATTTACATTTTAACCTAAGCAAAATTAATCACTTTTTTTATTTTTTTTGAAAAAATGAAATTATATAGAATTAATCAGGTACCAAACATTAATCCGTCGCGTATCTAAACGGTATCGAAGTTCTATTTAAAGATTTGTCATTAGTCAATAAAATATTACACGTATAAAGTAAAATTCAAATTCTCAACACTTATTTAAACAAATTAGTGAATTAACTATTATACCAACTCAACTTATTATATTAAGATTTGATTTAGTACACATACATGATTACTTGCGCTCAAGCAAATTAATGAAACAGCTAACGAGAAAAAAATAAAAAGAAAAAGGAAAGAAGATTAAATTAACGATGATTTGTCAAGGTTGGGTGAGTGCAAATAAGACTGGATCTAACTATATATGGTTTTAGCAATGTTTGCTAAAGTCATTTGTTTCTCACTCACTAGAAAAGATGGATTGGACACACGTGCGTGTGAACAGAAATATGCTATTCCGGATACCTAATAACCTATATTATTGCTCAAATTACTTGCCAAAAGTGTTGAATGTTAAGCATGGGCTAATTAAAGCTGCTATATGCGACAAAAGTTTGAAATATATCTCAAACCTAGTAATAAAACTATTTTTTAAAGAAATTTAAATAAATAAAAAAATATATATTTATATTTCTATTACATTTATCATGTAAAAGTTCTTTTTAAGAATTTACATGAATTTTTGTATAAGTATTTTTATTAATTTTATATTTAATTTTTTTTAAATTATTAAAAATTAAATTCTAAATCTTTAAGTCATAGAAATTTTAATATTGTATTATAAAATTAATTTTTTAAAAATTTTAAATTAATAAAAAGATATATAAATTATTATATTTCTAACAAAATAAATTTAAGTTTGATTTTTATATGTTGTTATAAGAATTTTTTTTGGTTAATAAATTTTTGTTTTGTAAATATAAGTATTTTTAAGAATATGTGATGAGCTAATATAATTTTTTTTTAAAGGAGGTGTTGAATGGAGCGCACAACAATATTATGTGATGACAAGAAAGAATAAAGGGTTTTTAATTTCAATTGGTTAAACCAGAACGCATGCAATGATGCATATATCCTCCAATAATATCTAGTTACACGTGGCTTTCTTGTGGGTCTTCTTCCCAATTATTTGCTCCACACTCAAGCTAAGTTACACCCAACATCAAAAACGGACAAGCAACTATAAAAGAATTTAAATCAACACCAAAATTAAAAGAAAAAGATCACAAAGTAATAATCAACCAATAACTTGGTTGGTTGAGTAGTAAGAAAGGTTTTTCCTTTTCCCTTTTCTTTTCAGCAAAAATATCATTGTTAGAGATATTTGGCAACGTTTAGATAAGTTTAAGAACTTTTAGATGTAATTTTATCCCTAGCTAGGCATAGCAACAGAGACCATGCAGCAGATTATATATGTTGGAAAGTTAGCAAAACCTGGTAATCACCATTTGAGATGCTTAGCTGGACTCTATATTTTTTTTTTTAAACAAAAGAGTTCAACACGAACATAGAGCGAAAAAGTGAGAAAATAATTAAACAATAATCGAACAATTTTTGATAGAGACACTTATAATTAGTAACATCTTAAAGTAAAAATTAATCACAATATGATCTCCGGCATTGTTATTAACGACTAAAAAGATTAATACACCTCCACTCCTTGTAGTTAAATAGCGTCATATTGATGATTTTTTTAGAATCTTTTTCTTTGTTTTGAAACAGCCTTCTGTTTTTTTTTTCAACCAGACATTCCAAATAATTACAAAGAAACTTATAAACCACTTTTTGCATTCCTCTTTTCTAATTGTAGTACCTATAGCTAGACTCTATATTATATCAATTTTATTCTAAAATTACATTTTTTAATTTAATTTATTCATAAAAAATTACATTTTGTTATTATTCAATTTAGTCGAGTAAATTAAAGTATAATAATCTTAAAGACAACATTTAATCACTAGCATTCTAATTCAATAGTTAAATATTAAATTTAAACATATTTACAGTATATATCAAGGATAAAATTAAATTTTTACTCTTAAAATAAAAAACTCTAACAAAGTACAAAGGAGACAAAAAAGATTTAGATATTTATTTGTTTTATTTTGTTTTTGTATTGTTACGAAATTATTTTTTTTAAATATTTAAATTAATAGCTAAAAAAGACATATAATAATTATATTTTTAATGTCTTGTCATAATTATATTTTTAATATGTCTTGTCGACTAAATATTTTTTGTCATAAAAAATTATATAAATAATGATATTTCTAATAGAAAAGAAGGAGCCGTAACAATCATCAACATATAGATAGGGAGGGGGGAATCAACATCGTCATATTTCAAGCTTTTGTTCTTAACCACAGGTGGGAAGAATATATAATTTTCATATAACTACTGGCTTTACCTTGATATGTGTGCCTAAATCACTGGTTCCCACTCCCATGTATGTGGTCCTGGTCAAAACTCGAATTTTTCTATTTTTTTTATTAAAAAAATATATTTATTATTAATATTATCATTATCGTTATCATTATTCATCCTTTTTTTTTTGTTTCCTAAAATAAGTATATGCCTATTGCACTTGGCTTTCCATTTTGTCATAGAAAACAAATTAAAGCCAAAAGAAGTAACAAGCATGAGTTGGAGTCTGACATGTCTATCCGTGTAAATGATTGAGTTATAGAGTTCTAATTGCACTATGCCTAACATGCATTATTTAGGATATAATTTTTCCCATGATTAGTTATAACATGTGATTAACTATGATTTCTGTACTTTATTATATTCATGCACCCTTTTTGGCTCTGAACTTATTATTCTTGCCGCCTAATGAATCTTAATTTTGGTTTATATATGTAAGTAATGTTAGACATTTAATGCTTCATATATAGACAAAATGGGTTTTGATGAAAAAGAGAAAGAAAATTCAATTCACCTAAGGGATATATATGGTTTGGTATAGGTACAAGGGGGAAGGTCCTGGTTCTCTGGATCTGAAAGGTGATAGAAAGAGCAAATAATATAAGCTTGGTACGTATTTATAGAAGCACCGAAAGATATTAATGATTCAATACATCAATATATAAGAAAAATTCACACATAACTAGCTAAAATACAAAATGAACAAATTGCACCATTTATTAGTCAAAGGTTATAATGATTTATCCAACAACTACTTTATCCCTAACACCTTGACAGAAAGAAAAAAAAATTCAATTTGAAATATTATAAGAGTGGTTCGATAAATTTCATAAGTTATATGGACTATGGTCCAGTTTGGAAAATAGCTTAATTAATTTTTTTAAAAAAAATAATTTAAATAATAAATGACTATATTAAAAGTAGTTTAGAAATAAGTTATTTTGTATTTAAATTTTTAATTCTAAAAGTATTTATTTTATAAAAATATAATAAAAAATAGTAGTATTATGAGAGAAGTCATTCTTTTAATTTTCTATAAACTCCTAAATAACTTCTTAAAAAGCTGTAATATAATTTTAAAAATTACACCAGATATTAATATTATTATTTTTCATAAATTCAAAAACTCAAAAAATAACTTTTAAAACTTCTCAAATGACCCTGTGTATGTGTGCTTTAATTTGGTGGTCAAACAAAAATTAATTTCGTAGGAAATTTAAATAGCTTAGTTTAAACATACGAGAATGTGCTGTAATAATAAGTAGGCTCAGTTTGATAAAATTTTTAGATAAGTATTTGTATTTTTGAAAAAATATAAATATTTTATTCTTTTTTATAAATAAAAGATTATATGTTTAATTTGTGCATGTAATTTTTAAAATTAAAGATATTTTTAAAAAAGGCATCTTAAGAAACAATATAAGTATCCTTTTATTTTTGTATCTAGAATATTAATAATTCTTTGTCTAGATACATTAATTCTTTAATAAATAAAAAAGTGAAAGTGACACTTATTTTAAAATAAAAGAAGTATTTTTTAAAGTTTTAAAATAAAAAATATTTAATATAATTTTATATAATAATAAATATTTATATTTACATTTATCAAAATCATTTTAAAATTTAAAAATAATTTTATCAAAAAAATTATTGTAGCTTAATTATATTTATGGAAAGTTATTTGTATTCGATTTACCAAATATAGTTATTACATCTTTAAAAAGTACCTTTAATTCAAAAGCTAGTTTTAATAATAAAATCCTTTTAAAAAGTAAAAAATTTATTAAATCAAGTCGTAATTTCGTAAAAGACTTTAGCAATTTATTTAAATAATTATTTAATTATTTTGGTAGTTCTTATATATTATGGGTTCAATTTAATTATATTTTCAATTAAGGTTTTACAGTTTAAAAGTTTTTATATGTGTGTGTATATATATTACATTATAAATTGTTATTTTAAACATATTTTTGTATGAAATTAAAGAATTAATTAAAAATATTTAAACTATAGAGAATTATTAAAAAAATTATACAACATAAAGAATTGTTATACATAGACATCATTAAAAATTAAATAAATCTATTTAAAAAAAAAAATCGAAGAATGAGATGATAAAATTGAACCACTATTGGCTGGTTAATTAACCTCATGATATGATATCCGTCCTTTCACTAAAACTATAAAAAAATAATGATAGAGTTTAACAAAATGTTCAATCAAATGCCTTTCCCCTTGACTAGATCTATCTATTAATTAAATTAATTTGTTTCTTTTCAGAAAAGAAACTTTTGGAGGTCAAAAGTCATATAAATCAAATTAGAATTCTTACATGAGGGCCATTTAGGTATATTTATTAGTTTAAATTGAAAAAAAATTTATAACATAATATCAGAATTTTTATAATAAAAAATTAAAATTAAACTTTTATTAATTAAAAAAATAAAACAAATTAAAAAAAATTCTTACATGAGGGCCATATATATATATAATGCTTAATTTAAAAAAAAAAAAACAGTTTCAAGACATTAACCATCACTTTTCCATTAAAACACTACAAAAGAAAGACTTTTATAAAAGTTTATTGTCATCATATATAAGCTCTCAAATGCTATTTGCCCAAACGAATTATCCTGAAAGTTATAGTATAATAATACAATTTTATTTCGTTAACATTTCTTAAAGTTTGTATCAAATGTAAGAATAATAAATTACGATAAATTGACAAACTTCTTTTAAGTATATATAAATATAAAAAAGATTTGGATTTTGCCAATAGAACATATTTTAGATAAATAATTAATAAGAAATAACTATCTTTTAAAACTTTACTTTGATCAATATACATTATTAGCAACTTAAATTTATTTTCCTGATGAGTGCCTAAAGTACTTACTACTGAAAAAATTCACCCTAAAAATTAAAGCGAAAAAGTATGGTAACCAGAAAAGGGAATGATTATCCAGAAGTGATAGAGTTGAATAATTATTCTTCAAAGATGCCTTTATTCGACGGTGACATAAGCTATTAGCTAGCTGTCTCCATACTCTTATGTTTGGGGTTTCATGCATCAATACGTTTTCTTCACTGCCATGCTCACTCTCTATGTCGCTGTAATAACTTTTGAAAAACACTACAAAACAAAACTCTTAATGTTAATTCTTACCTAATTAAGAACGCTCTCATTTTTGCACAATCAAAACTTACCTAATTCTCAGGTTTAAATGTACTTTATTTTTTTTGAATTTTTTTTTACGGATATTTTTTAATTTAATAGGTCAATGACTAATTTATTACGAATTTAAATTTTATTTAAAAGTCTACTTCTGACTAAATAGATTATTGCATAAAAATGATTCGAACCCTGACACTTGTTTAAGTGGATGAGTGATGATGAGCTTATCACTCATGACACTTGTTTAAGTGGACGAGTGATGAGCTTATCACTCAGCTAACTCAAATTGATTTTTTTTTTCTAAAATTTAGATTATGTGTACTTTTTCATGTTAGAACTGAGATGAAGTGAGTTTAATTCAATCCCAAATTAAAAAGTTAACTTAAGAGATAATAACTATATCTTACACTAATAAATTTTTTAGAGATCTTGTGATAAAAGAAAAACAAGATAAACAAGAAGACAAGAATTTAAACGGAATGAAAAAATACATTGAAATATAGGGATAAATTGAAATTGAATGCAAATAGAAGAATCACTTTACTTTTTATCCAATTTCTTGACGCAATAAGAAAGGGACTCTTCGATCTAATTTGTTCACACCATAGTTTGAGAATTGAATCGAAGGGACTCCTCAACCTTCTACCTAATTTCCCAATGCAACAAAAGAGGAACGACTCACTCAACCTCAATTGTCCATATCATGATTTCATCACGAAACCAAAAAAGAAGTTTTCACACCTCTAATCACTCAATTGACGACTACCATAATTTATGAAGTATTTATAATCTCTTATTAGGTTAAAATAAAAAAAAAACTCTAAGCCATAA
Source organism: Arachis ipaensis (assembly GCF_059453495.1). NCBI lineage: Eukaryota > Viridiplantae > Streptophyta > Magnoliopsida > Fabales > Fabaceae > Arachis > Arachis ipaensis. Next base: position 127,929,048 of record NC_142441.1, read on the forward strand.
CATAAAGTCCAATTTAGTAACTAAATAAACAAAATCAAAATACATCAATCTAAATTGAATATTCTAAAAATATAACCTAATAACTTCTAATATAAATAATACTTAATTTCTTCGTATCATAAATATCTGAATTACGTATCATCTTATTCGATCCTTGATTATAGATGTGAGATTTATAATATACCCCTCTATATTTAGAAATGATCGTCTTGAGTATAAATATTTACAGGTAGATGATACAATAATATTAGATCGAATAGACTCTAATATCATATTAAAATTAAAATTAGGTCGACCTAGTTTTTTGAAGTTAACAAAAATTAATTTGTAAAATTTTAGGTCATAAAAATTCTGATATCATATCATAAAATATTATTTTTTTAAAAACTTAAATGGACATAAAAAATACATAAATAATTTTTTTTAGATCGTTCATTACAAATCGATCTACCAAGGAGAACTAAGCAGTAATGTATCCAACAACACACAATTAATTTCTTTTAATATTGTCATCAAGAATTAATTAGAGATCCTTAATTAAAAACACCAAAAATACAAAATACAACCAAATCTACCATGTAAACAAATAAAGACTTAAGTACATATAATCATCAACCAATTTAAGACCTATAGAATAATAATTAAAAAAGATACATAAATAATTATATTTATTATTTTAAAAAATTAAATTTTATATTTTAAATATTTAAAACTAAAGCTTAGTAAAATTCTAAGGATTATAATTAACCCAAATTATCATAATATTTTTTCTTCAACTTGTGTATGAGATTAGTAAATATTCAATTTTAGACACAACCTAGATCCTACGAAAAGGATAATGGTCACGACTATGATGTGCACACAGCACACATCTTATTCAGACATTAAATTGCTATTATTTCCATAAGACCTCATCTCTAGTTAACTTATTCACCTAAAATTCATATACCCGCGTGCTTATTAGTTATTAATTATTAGATATGTACTTTTTTTTACGGTATTTCCGATAATATTAAATTTCATTTAAAAATTTATTATTGGTCAATAAATTAGTGTATGTAATAAGTAAAATTCGAATTTTTAACACTTATTTAAATAGACTAATAAATTAACCACTAAATTAACTCAATTTGATTAATATATATATATATTTTTTATAATCGACAATGTTAAAAAAAAATCTAAATTTATCTTATTTAATATTTATTAATTATTAATAAAATAAGTTTTAATTATTTTTAACTAATTTTTATTTGTTACCAGATATTTTCATTTTATAATTTAATTTATAGTTAGTCTGATTTTACCGAATCTATTACTAAATCGTATTTATTATGTACCATGACCAAGAATGCAAAAACTTTAAATTAATTATTTATTAATATATATGGATGGATTTAGACAAAACTTATTCTTAAAAAGGGAAAACGACAAAAATGAAATTAAAATACATTCGTTGTTAACCAGTTCTTATGAAATTCTTTCTTAAGGAATCTGACGAGTTGAATATTCGAACGCGCGCGTGGCTTTAAATACTAACCAATAGAATTATGAATGGAGACTAACTGATTGATATATATATATATATATATATATATATATTGTGAGGATCAGCAAAGAAATCATTGAATATAATATTGATTAGGTTTCAGTATTCATCAACTTTGCTATACTTTCAGTATGGGTTTGTCCATATTTCTTACTTTAAATGACTTTTATATAATGCAAACAAAAAAGCAAAAGGGACATTTTATGCAAGGATAATGAAAAACAAAAATCTTGATATCTAATTCCACCTGAATTTCTTATAATTGTTTTGCATAATAGTTATATATTTTATAATTATGCCTTTTCACACAAATATCTCTTTTTTAAAAATTTTATAAATTTTGTATATGTTTATCTTTTTTATTTATTTTATGCTAAAATTCTTTCTATTTGATATCGTGGGTGATCAAATTTTAGATTTTTTTTTATTATAGAAATTTTGATATATAATCATGAAATCACTTATCCCAGTTATAGATATATTTAAGAAGTTTAGAATCTCCTTGCACGAGTTACCTTCTATAACAAGCAACAATACTAACAATAACAAGTAACAAAAGTGACAGAATGATATACTTGTGGATCCTTAAATGATTTTGAATTAGTCTCAACAATTTTAGTGAGGACATCATAGAAGTTGGTATCGTCAATTTGGAGCAACCCATCCTTGATTTTGCTATTGCTAGTGACTAGTGAGTCTAGAGCATAGCATCAACTAGCTCGAACTGTAACTTCCAAGCCTAAAAAGAAATTAAACACTCGCCAAGATCGTTAACTGTAAAGACATTATTCACAGAAGTAATGAAATCATATATGTAATTGGAATTATTTCCAGAAACAATAATAATATCTACACATACTATGAGATAAGCAATTGAAGAAGCATGATGTCCAATAAACAATGACATCAAACTTGGAATTAGAGAATCCATATTTCTTTAAGGTTGATACAAGAGTATTGAACCAAGCTATTGGCGCCTACTTTAAACCCTATATTTCTTTATGCAAATCGGACACTACTAAATATGAGCTATTAGTGACAAAGCGAGTAAATTTTCATAATAATCGTTTCTGACATTCAGACTATTACTTAATATGGTGTTCGAAATTTTAATTTTATCATTGTAATTTTGTTATATACAACTCTGGACATCATAGTGATTTTTGAGCATTTTTTGGTGATGAATCAACTATCGTCGCACTAACCTGACATCACGTTGTCACGCTGAAGGATGCCAAAACGTTACTGTTTTGGTTTGATGCCCAAATTTAATTAAAGAAAAAGACGCTGTTCGAATTAAATATCATAACACCCTAATTTTCAACACGTCATAATCGTATCAAAAGTGAGGCGTTATTGACCTGTTTTCTGTATTTACTATTTAATACTAAACTATTAGTTCGATTTCGCGTTTCAATTTTTAAGAAAAAGCCAAAAATTTGTATTTTTTTTATTAATCAAACCCAATCATCAAAGACCACCAAGCAATAACAATCACATAATTATTAATAATAATAAATATTGTACAAAAGAAATCAAAAGGAATTTAGATACAACTCCTATCCCTCTGTATAAAATGAAATCTTAACTAACAAAGGCGAGGGAATTCTAGGAAAGCGACTCAACACGTAAACTTAACCCAAATAAGACTAATAATCGCCCGCAGTTTCAAACTGAGTCTTCGAATCTGTGTCACTGAAAGAGTGGAAGATTTTGGGGTGAGAACAAACCACACGTTCTCAGTAGGGAATGGGAATGTTGTAAGAGTAATGAAATAAAATGCAAATAATTAACTTTACTCAATAAAACTATATTTTTATCAAACCTTTTGAAAATACTTTTTACTATTACTTTATATAATTAACTACCTTCTTTAAATTTCCGAACTTAAGACAAATCTCAATCACAACCTCAGTTCTCAGTCATCTCAATACACAAATTAATAGCACAGAAAACAGATCAACACACAAACAAATAGTAATAAGACAAACAGAACAATCACAGAAAAACAAGATAAGCAAACACAATCAAATGCAAATGTGCAAACAATGATGATGCATCATGCATGTCTAGTTTTATCGCAAGTAATGAGCTCATTTGTCGGTTTTGACCCGCACTCGACGCAATCCGACTCGCAAGTCAGATAAGGCATTCCAGCGGTATAACCTCTGCAAGTTTCTACTTCTCGCAGAGGCTGATTCTCCAGCTGAAGTATGCCGAACATGACCACTGCAAGTACGCAATCCTACTAATGAGTTATAACTCAAATGACATAATCTCTTTATACTCACTTAATAAGTTGCGGGTTCGAGCTTCCCTATCTTTGATTAAAAAAAAAAAAATATCATCCTAAAATCTATTCTTGTTGCCTCCATCCTATTATATTTCATGTTTTTATCGCCGGAAAGAGAAGTAATAATATAAGTTTGATACTCTTTTAAATCCTATATATCTTATAGACATATGATCTACCTGTAGCTTTTATAAGAAATTGGGCAGCACTTTTTCTCTTTTTAATATATCTCATCTTTCAGCGTGAAAAAATAATGAACTTTAAGCTTTTATTATAAAAAAAGTGTTTTGAAAACTAATTTTTTTCAACCAATATTATCCTTTAATTTTCTCTCTTTTATTAGTTGAAAAAAAATAGTTCTCTAATTAAACCGCATTATTATAAAATAGCATCAATGTGGATTTTATCTTCCATATGTCAAGTCTCTTGACCATGAAGAAGGACATTTAATAAGTCTCACATTGACTAGGTGTATATATTACCTAGATAATGTTTTATTAATAATTTTGAAATCCCTTTATTTCAAGCTCTTAAGCTAAACTTATGAGGTAAAATAAAGCTCAATAATATTTATGATAAAAATCAAAGGCTTCACCTCTGACCTTTTTGCCTCCATTATTTTTTTTCCATTATTAATTTGTTATAGCTTGAGAATGTTGGCAACAGATTTCTTTAGGCTATAACTACTGTTGATGACTTGATGAGTTTGATACAATTTTGACTAAATAATGATTATTGAAAATTATAAATTTTTACTCCATAGAAGTCAAGGACACAGCAATATAATTCCACACACATACACATATAATTTAATGCATAATTAGTTAATTCCCAACTACCATATAAAGTCTTGATTGTGACCCATGTAGTTTTCCACGTGTTTGTTTACCTAATCTAAGGGATTAAACTTGAACTTATCCATTGTCAAAGGAAAGTGCCAAAGCTGCTAGCAGTGCTTAATAATGCTTATATACTTTCTACTTTGTAAAACTAATGCATTGTGCCTAACCTCGGACAAACCAAGTAACTTTATTTATTGTTCTATGACCATATGCGCAACAAATTTTACTTTGGATAAGAAGCAAGCTAGCTAATAATTCCAGGTTTCTCCACCAAGTTTCCATGGTCATAGATAACATTTCATTAAAAATTTATTACAAGATAAATTATATAGATTTCATATTTTTTTCTCTAGGCATAAATAGATATAAAATTTTAAACCACAAATTTTATATGTCCATGACATACATACATATGACGAAGATCTATGCGAGGCTATCGGTCCGTTTTTCCTATAAATTATTTATTAATTGTCGGTTTAATTAATTCTTATATTTTTATTCAATTCGCAATTAGGTTCTCAAAATTTTTTTAATTAAATTTTTATATTGTTTTTAATTTTTTAATTAAAATTTTTTATATTAAAAATATTAAAATTAACGAAATATTTTTTTTAAAAAAAATATAGTCAAAATTTAATTAAATTCTTAATTGTGGATATATTTAATTTATGAAAACATATTTAATTAATTTTTTATATTTTTTACATTAAAAAAGATCTAATTACAAAATTAAAAGTAGTATAGTGACTTAATTAAAAAATATATAAAAATTTAATTATAAATTTGATAAAATTATAGAGACTTACAGAATAATTAACTTTTAAATGTGTTTAACATACATTAAATACTAAATAATTTATTTTTTCCCCTAGGTTATGCCATTTACATGACTAATTTGGATATTATATTAGATGTATACTAAAATTAGTCGATAATATAAAATATATATTAAAATAAATTAAATTATACGTGTATATATAGATAAATAATGAATGATTCAATGACTAATTTTTTGTATATGTAATATTTTTGTTTATTCAATATTGGAGACTAGTATATCATCTTATTATAAAATTAGAGGTATCAATACTATTCTAGTGTGTGGCGGGTAAAAGGATTATATATCAAGTGTTTTACTAACCGAAATTTTAAAAAATTATATTATTGAAAAATGAATCTTAGATATATAATAGATTAAATAAAAAAGTAGCAGTATTTTAACATAACAAATCCCTGTACTATTTAATATTTAATGGATTCAATTTCAGCACATAGTACAAACGAAATTTTTGACTCATTCTTTTGTAGATATAGTAAGAAAAAAAGAAACCAAGTTAGGCCGAGTAAGATATCGGTGTTGCATATTGAATTTATCTATATTCTTAATTAGCAGCAGCAATTTCAGGCCACCTTTGTTGGACTAGAGAATCAGTATTCCCCCGTTTCCGCTTCTTACGTTAGACCATATCAAACAATGGTGTTTGTAACAGAACATCAAACTATTAAATATTCTCAAGAACTCTGCATGCGTTTCTTTTAAAATATATTAATTAAATAGGACGCTCCTTCTGCCTCGTAGATTATAGACACTCTCAAAAAGTCAGGAACCTTTTAAATTTACTTTTGATTATACAGCGTACTATGTTGTTTAATACTTTAATCAACGGAATCAACCTTAGCTTTAAGTATTTTTAGAATGTTAGGTACACATTTCCTATTTTTATTGGAAAAAACCTAAAGATGTGGTTTTATGGTGTACGCAGATAGGATCCACGGATTTGTTTTTAAATCCATTATCTTTTTCTTTTTTTGTTCAGAAATCCATTGTCTAATCATACTTTTAGTTGAATCCTAATGGGTATTGTCTAATAGATAATAGACACCACGGTCTAATCTGACATGCAAAGTTTGGATAGGTATCGAATTGGATTTGCAAATTAGACAGATTTGGTTCATTTTTGTATGCCTATACACGCAAAAAACATGTCATGTGTAGCCCAAAAGTCTATATGTTTAACATACTTATTGGTCATGTTGAATAAGTCTACGAACCGCCATATGAAACTCAAGGTTTAAGACCCCAAAAAAATAAGACCCAAGATAAAAACTCACTCAAGCCTCACCAATGTCATGTACAAAAAACAAAGCCTCACCAATGTGAAGCATATCTTTGTGGGTGTTTACATGTTAATAAGTGGTAAAAAAAATCACAACTTAAGTTAGTCGAGTGGTCAGCTTATTCGTCCGCTTAAATAAGTATTGAGAGTTTAAATCTTATTTTGTGTATGCAGTCCGCTTAAACAAGTATTGAGGGTTCGAATCTTATCTTATATATAAAAGCACGTGGTTAATGTGAAAATTGAAACTTATAGAAAAAACGCTTGATAAATGTAACAGATAAGCTTATTCTCAACTACTACAAATAAATAAGGGCTTTTACATCCATAAAAGAGAAAAAAATATCTAATTATCTTTCTATTTTGAAAGGGAGAAAATTAACATGTACCCTATTTTTATTACTATTTTAACTTATTTATTAATTAGTGTCGTATAGTTAAAAAAAATCAAAAATAATAATTTTATATATCTAAAGTTAATAATAGCTTTTATCAACTTAACCTGTTTATATACATAATTTTGTCAATATTCAATAGGATTGTTTATTTATTAATTTAATGAAAATACTAAGCTTTTAAAAATCGGTTTGAATTAATCGAACCATAAACTGTTATGAAATACAATTCGGTTTCAAACAGAAACTAATCAATTAGATAACGCCGCAAAAACTTCAGCAACATATAACAAAATACTTACTAAAATGATTTTCGGAGCAAAAGTAACTTACTACACAAAAAGAAACCAAAAACGGAGTAATGGCGGCTCCAGAGATGACCTCCAGCGATGACAACGACGTCTTCCCAGCTGCAAGGCACAGCGGCACAGCTAGAACAGAACTAGAAAGAGCGGCGGCAACCTTCGAGCAACTCCGGTGAGCTCCATCAACAGCGGTGGCGGTAGAAGCTTCGCCGGCGGCAGGAACAGCGATGGAACCACCCTGCGACACCTTCTCTCTCCACGTGCATACTGTTTCTCTCTCAACATGGCAACGAAAACGAGGCACGGTGACAGTTGAAGCTCAGCGGCGACGGAGACAAGGCGCTGCGGCTGCAGTTCCTCCCTTTCCTCCTCGTCGTGTCCTTTTCCCCTTCCTCTTCTCCGCAGCTCTCTTTCTCTCTTCCTTTATTTTTCAATGTGGGTGGCGGTGGCTTTGGAGGGTGAGTGTGCGAGTTTAGTGTTTTAGGGTTAGGGTTAGAGTTGTGTGTGTAGAAATTAGTGTTCATAAAAGGGATAATAGTAAAATTGAGAATTTTAATAAAATTATGGGTAATGTAATAATTAAAAATCAAATTTAACCCAAGAAAATTATCTTTAAGAATACCATTTAATTATCAACTTTTAAATTATTTTCAAATAAATATCAAGTCAATAAAATTTGGAGATAATCAAATTAATTTTTTTATTCTTAAAATAAAATTCAAAATATACTACAAGAATATGACTGATTAGCTACCACAAAAGAGTCGTAAAATCATCGCTAATCTGACGCAAAATATAATTTGTGACGGATTAGCTACCGCCTAACAACTAATGCTTTCCTTGCTAATTACAAGTCGCAGTCTCGCAGATTAGTGAGGCATACACAACAGTTGCTAATTCATCAGAAAGTTTTTTAGCTACTGAATAGATAGTCGCGAATCCATCACTAAAGTAAAAGCTATTTTCATTGAAGAAATAGACTAAATGGTAGTCGCTAATTAGCGACAAACTTTACTGCAGCAGACTCATCGCTAAATGCAAGCTAACTTCGTAGACAAAATAGAATGCTTAATTGACTCTAAGTAGCGAGAAATTTTTCCGAACCTAACTCGTCGCAAGTTGTTCGCTAATATAATCACAAATGTGTCACATTTGTAACAAATTTGTAGCTAATCTTTGAAAATCTTTAATCAAATTTGTAGGAATTTTCTCGCTAAACCAAAGCTATTCGAATTGAGAAAGTAGAGTTATGAAATAGTCGCTAATTTGCTAGGAAATAATATGTAGTCAATTAGTTGCAATATTATCGCAAAATGTCATCGCAAATTCCTTTTAAACTAGTGACAAATCGATAGGTATCTCACAAGTATTTCAGTCGCAATGGAGTCTTTAATTTGTCACCATCATCAACAGTGAGTATGTCATTAATTTTTCTAGAATATTGGTTAGAATGCCAATTTTGTCGCTATACTAAAATAAACATCATACTATTTTCTTATTTTAGTGATTGAACTAAAAGATTATAATGCATACAAATAAAATTAGTTCATCAAAATTAAACATGTTTAAAAAAAATTCAAACTCAACATATTTATTAAAATAAAAATCTAATGTAACATCTCCAACATAGACACTTCACAAATAAAATACCAAAGCAAGCTAAATCTAACAATATCAGTAACTATAAAAATCAATCTAAATAATTATTTATCAACTAAGTAAACTACCAATAAAAGTAAGCTAACTTATATAAAACCTGAAAATGAAACAAATTGCCCAATCAATTATCTATCAAACAAATAAACTACCTAAATAAGCTAAGCCTAACAAAATGCATTAACATAAGCCACCTAATCAATATTATTGCCAGCAAAATCACTCTAATGGTTATTTTCATTAACCTTACTTAAATTTGCATTTTTTTTTGGGGAATCCTGGAATCTTAGAAAGGAAAGACAGCAAATTACTCCCTATAGCTTCATTTACAACACTAGGCAACACTATATTTATAGCGCTAGACAATGCTTCTTTAATAGCTTCAGTGATGTCTGCTTGTGAAACCGGTTTGACTGTAAAAATATGTGTATCTTCTGGTAATAGCACATTTCTATGATCACGAATACCAATATCTAGATTGCGGCCTAACCCATGAACTTGTCCTTTCTTGTTGGTTCCTACAACTTCTGTCCACACATCAGGATCAACTTCAAGTTGATCTATTAAATCTTCTCCATATTTTTGTGATATTGCCTCTCCATATAAGTTCTACAGCAGAAAAATAAGGACATATTATTAAGAAAACTAAAACTAAATTATACTACAAAATTAAAAACACATACAATAATTTTTTTGGATACTTCAGAAACATATTCTCCACTTTTTTTCTTATGAACATCATCATATACTTCAAGAAAAGATACAAGACGCTTCAACTTAGCTTCCTATAACAACATTTATTAGAATATACTATCATAAATCATTTGAGATAGGAAATATTTTTCTTTATACCGTTCTTCTCTTGTGTTCGCCAAAAATGATAGACCTTGCAGTGTGTAGTTTATGAGCAAGCATACCAGTGATCAACTAAGCCATTCCAAACATCAACTTTCATTGCTTTAGGTCCATGACTAGGCCTGGCAGCATGGACCCTACCCACGGGTACCCAACCTGACCCAACCCGATCCGCTGCGGGTAGGGTTGGGCGTGGAGCAAGGTAGAGAAAATCGAGATTTTACGTAAAATCGAAAAAGTAAATTAAGAATGTAAAATGTAAAATATTAACAAGATTTAAATTGTAAAATTTTAAGAGTTAAATCAAGATTCTAGCTACTATGGCGGAGCGGGTAGGGTGCGGGTTGAGCCTCAACCCTACCCGCACCCCCCATATATATATATGTGTTATATATGTTTAAAAATGTTACATATGAGAGTTGAACCAAGGACCTTAAGCATGTGCAAAAGGTTCTTAGCCACTGAACCAAATTTATAAATTTGTAGTGTTAACTCATTTATTTTTATAAAATGTATTTTTCATTTAATGAGATATAAATACAACTTTTAACAACCTAGTGGCCTCAATAATTCAGATTACAACCCTTATTTCACAGCCACTCCCTCAACAGCGCAAGAACCCTAATCCTCTTCTCTCAATTCTCAAATCCAAATCTCTCTAAACTCTGACCGTGTGGTGCACAAAATCATTATTGTTCATTCCTTGGTAACAGCGCCAAAAACTTAATACGCTCATTCATAATCTTAGTTCTTTTTCACAACTTCGCACAACTAACCAACAAGTGCACTGGATCGTCCAAGTAATAAACCTTACGTGAGTAAGGTCGATCCCACGGAGATTGTCGGCTTGAAGCAAGCTATGGTCACCTTGTAAATCTCAGTCAGGCGGATTCAAATGGTTATGGTGAATTGATAATTAAAATATAATTAAAATATAAAATAGGATAGAGATACTTATGTAATCCATTGGTGAGAATTTCAGATAAGCGTATGGAGATGCTTGTGTTCCTTCTGAATCTCTGCTTTCCTACTGCCTTCATCCAATCCTTCAAACTCCTTTCCATGGCAAGCTGTATATTGGGCATCACCTTTGTCAATGGCTACATCCCGTCCTCTCAATTAAAATGGTCCAAATGCGCTGTCACCGCACGGCTAATCATCTGTCGGTTCTCGATCACGCTAGAATAGGATTCAGTAATCCTTTTGCGTCTGTCACTACGCCCAGCACTCGCGAGTTTGAAGCTCGTCACAACCATCCCTTCCCAGATCCTACTCGGAATACCACAGACAAGGTTTAGACTTTTTGGATCTCAAGAATGGCCGCCAATAATTCTAGCCTATACCACGAAGACTCTGATCGTAGATCAGGAGGCTAAGAGATATGCATTCAAGCTTGCTTTCATGTAGAACGGAAGTGTTTGTCAGGCACGCATTCCTAAGTGAGAATGGTGATGAGCGTCACATAATCATCACATTCATCATGTTCTTGTGTGCGAATGAATATCTTAGAGAAGAAATAGGCTTGAGTTGAATAGAAAAAACAATAGTACTTTGCATTAATTCATGAGGAACAGCAGAGCTCCACACCTTAATCTATGGTGTGTAGAAACTCTACCGTTGAAAATACATAAGAACAAGGTCCAGGCATGGCCGAATGGCCAGCCCCCTAAACGTGATCTCAAAACATAAAATTAGTCAAAGACTAACTAGAGATGTGAAATAAATCACTAAAAGTAGTTTTTATAATAAACTAGTAGCTAGGGTTACATAAGATAAGTAAATGATGTAGAAATCCACTTCCGGGCCCACTTGGTGTGTGCTTGGGCTGAGCATTGAGCTTTCATGTGTAGAGATTCTTTTTGGAGTTAAACACCAGGTTGTAGCCTGTTTCTGGCGTTTAACTCTGATTTGCAACCTATTTCTGGCGTTTAACTCCATAATAGGGCAGGGAGTTGGCGTTTGAACGCCAGTTTGCATCGTCAAAACTCATGCAAAGTATGGACTATTATATATTTCCGGAAAGCCCTGAATGTCTACTTTCCAACGCAATTAAGAGCGCTCCATTTGGGTTTCTGTAGCTCTAGAAAATACACTTTGAGTGCAGGGAGGTCAGAATCCAACAGCATCTGCAGTCCTTCTTCAGTCTCTGAATCAGATTTTTGTTCAAGTCCCTCAATTTCAGCCAGAAATCATCTGAAATCACAGAAAAACACACAAACTCATAGTAAAGTCCAGAAATGTGATTTTTATTTAAAAATTAATAAAAATATAATAAAAACTAATCAAATCATACTAAAAACTATGTAAAAACAATGCCAAAAAGCGTATAAAGTATCCGCTCATCACCGTGTCGCCGGCGCTACTCATGTTACACGCGTCGCCGGTGGTGTTGTAGCTCTCCTCACTCTTGTCGCCAACTTGTTTGCGAAGGCCGTTCTCTATTCAGCTTCCCTGCGTTGTTCCTCTGTTTAGTGCCCTACCCTGTGCTTCGTTCGGTCATTCCTCTGTTCAGCGCTGCTCCTTGTGCTAAAACTCTCAAAGTATGTATCTGCCTTCAAAATTGAAACTCAGTTATTATTTAATTTTATTTTAGTTAGATATGTATGTGTGTGTGTGCACAGTGCACGTGTGTGTTTGATAAATTTGGCCATAGTTCATTAGTTCTGATTTGGTCATTCCTTGGGTTAATTAACATACATCAGTGAGGATATTTAGGGAAAGCGATGATATAAGGATATTTAGCCATAGTTCATTATGTTTCATGGAACTGACTCTGAATGCTTGTCTCTGCATTGTTTTCAGGCTCATATTTCAATGCTTATTAATTATACTTAGCTTCACAAGTTTAAGGAAAATGGAAAAGTTTTTTTCCTCGTTTAGTATTCATTTCTGGGCAATATGCTCTTCTGGGCAATATTTCTTATACCTTTCCAAAAAGAGTGAAGTTGAAATCCTATGACTAGAAAATAGAATTTTTGACTAGCTATGACAAGATGATTATTTTTTTTTTCTTTTTTTTTTGTTTTATATGTATGTGTGTGTAATTTGATTATGTAATTTGATTTTATTTAGACTGGTTGTAATTTGTATATCTAACTATCTGTACAAAGTGTATTTAAACATGTTACACACACACACACACACACACACACACACACACACACACACATATATATATATATATATATATATATATTTGTAGGGAATTCACTTCGAAATGTCAAGTACCAACATGGATGTAGTGGCACAAGATGTGACTGCAGAAGAACAACAAGAAGAACCCCCGGTGGAAACAACCGCTAATTTTGTTCCAGATGAGTTCGCTTCGATTGAAAATAGCAATAAATCGAGCTTGAAGAATGTTTATTAGCAATACTTTAGTCGATTTCAAGAGGAAAAAGAGTGGAAGGCAAAATGCAACCATTGCAAATCTGTTCTTGGAGCCAATCCAAGAAATGGAACTACAAATTTGAAGAATCATGTGCTCCACTATTGTAAAAGGATCAAATTAGCAAACTCTAGGAAATCAACAATTACTGATTCATTGTCTAAATATGCAAGGAGTATTGCGGATGCTTTTTTATTTGATCCATCTTATACAAGAAGGTGTATTGCCAAGGCCATGTGTATGCTTGAGTACCCTTTATCTTTTGTGGAACATGTTGGAATAAAGGAAGTATATGCATCAATGCAACCAACCTTTAAGGTGCCTAGCCAAAACACAATCAAGAAGGACATTTTTAAAATGTATGAGTTAGAGAAGCTTAACATGACTAAGCTAATGGATGGAAACGATAGTCGAGTAGCAGTTACAATCGACATGTGGACTTCCAACCAAGAAAAAGGATACATAGTTGTCACGGCACACTACATTGATAGTTCATGAATTTTGCAAATGCGCGTATTAAGGTAATCTTCTAAATTATACTTCTAGTAATTGATATGACTTTTAATATTTTTTTACTTGAAATTAATTTATCTTTTAGATAATATTTGAAATATTTTTTTGAATGATTTTCAGTTTTACTTATGTTCCTGCTCCTCATACGAGTGAAGTGCTCTAGAATGCATTAATGAAAGTTTTGTTAGAGTGGAACATAGATAGAAAATTGTCAACTATCACGTTAGATAATTGCTTTGCTAATGATGCTATGGTTGATGAGTTGTTGGGGTGCTTAGATTCAAAATATTTGTTGTTGGGGGTTCCATGTTGCACATACATTGTTGTGCTCATATCTTGAACCTAATTGTGAAAGATGGTCTAAATTTGGTTAAGAAAAGTGTGAAAAAAATTCGTGGTAGTGTGGTGTATTGGACTTCAACTCCTAAAGGACATGAAACCTTTGTGAGTTGGTGTAGTAAGTCAAATGTTCAATTTACAAAAAAATTAGCTCTTGATTGTCCAACTAGATGGAACTCCACTTATGTGATGTTAGAGACTGCATGATTGTATCGAAATATGTTTCTTCGATTAAGACTGAAGGATCCTAATTACAAAAGTTTGCCAAGCAATGAGGAGTAGGACCTTGCTAAAGAAATTTGTGGTAAATTAAAGTTGTTTTATGATGTGACACAATTATTTTCTGGTACTCAAGTTCCCACAGCCAGCATTTATTTTAACAGAGTATGTGATATAAATGTTTGCCTTAAAAAAGTAGTCTGCTTCTCCAAATCCACTAATTTGTAATATGGCATGTAGTGTGAGGGTAAAATTTATTGGGAAGAAATTCTGGCATGATGGGTGTTGCTGTCATTCTAGATCCTAGGTATAAGCTTGCTAGACTTGAGTATAAATTCTCAATGTTATGTCAAAATCAAGATGAGTGCTCAAGTAAGATTGAGAGGATCAAACATATATGCTATGACTTGCTTCATGAGTACCAACAGAATCTGTCTAATTCAAGTAATGCATTTGAAGATTCTACACAAGAGCTACAGATGAATGTAGAGCAAGATGATGATACTGCTTACCAGTTGTATATTAGACAAAAGAAGAGAGAAAATGGTTCATTTGTTAAGACTGAATTTGATCATTACATAGAGAAAGATGTTCATCTTTGAGTGCTAACTTTGATATTTTAGCTTGGAGGAAAGTGAATGGGGCTAAATTTCCAACACTTCAAAGAATTGCAAGAGATATATTTGCTATCCCTATGTCTACTGTTGCTTCTGAGTCTTCTTTTAACACAAGTGGTCGAGTAATTGCTCCTCATCATGGTAGTCTTCATGAAGATACTGTGGAAGCTCTTATGTGTAATCAAAACTGATTGTGGGCAGCATATCGTCAAAGAGGTTATTTATGATTTAACTTTTCTATTTGTTTATGGTAATGTTAAATTTATATATAGATTGATTAATAAATAAATTTATTTTCTTTGATTTTTAGGTAGAAAACCTGATTATCAAACTGCAAATGATCATGGTGATAATGATACTGTATCTGAAATCATAGACTAGTAATGGTATTGTTGCAACAAATGAAATGCTCATGGAGACATGAAATTAAATAATTTTATTTATGTTTATGTTATTTACTTAGACAAAGACTTTTATGTGTAATTAAATATTTGATGATTATATTATGTGTGAGATACTTGTGTTATTTGTGGGATAATTTGTGTTGTTTGAATGTTTGAATTGAATTTTTTTAATTTCTATACTTGTTAGATTACATAATAATAATGTTTCTTTTTGTCAACCCGCGGATAGGGTCGAATACCCGCGGGTAGAGTGCGGGTAGGATTAAGGTTGGGTATTTCTCAACTCGCGGGTAGGGTAGAGTTGAGTGTTGGTTAGTTAAAAACTCAACTCGTGGGTAAGATTAAGGTTAGGTCAAACCCTATCCTATCCTACCCATTGCCACCCTTATCCATGACCCTTAATGTCAGCAATACTAGTAGAGTTTGCCTCCTTAATAGCTCTATCCCTTGCTCTTTTCAAAATATCAGGATAGTGGTCATGCATTGTCTTATTCCAAATAGTTCTTGCCATAGCCTTATCATAATTTGATGCAAATTCATGTTTTTCCTAAATTTAAAGAGTGAAAGACTTAGCAACTACTCAATCTAATTATTTGTAAAAATCGCATTAAAGCAACATTATAATCACTAACCAGAAAAATTTTAAACAACTCATTCTTCATGTTTGAACAATCCTGCCATCTTGGCGCTGGAGAAGGCATCCTACTTAACAAATCTTTCGTGATGTCATGAGTTACCGTATGATATGCAAATCTCCTCTTACATTAAAAAAATACATAATTATGAAAAATAGTTTAACACACAACAACATAGATCATCAAAGTAATAATAAATTCTAGGCTTAGCTATACTATTCATAACTTTAAAATAATTCATGAAAATAACATAGATCAAAAGAATATAAAGCTCCCAAGAGTGCAAGACTAAAGAAGCAACCATTGTCATCTTCATACAAGCAATCCCAACAAGAATTTCATATGCCTAACAACAAATAGAATTGGTCATATGGCAGATTTAATCTCCTTTTTACTCGAAATTTTTTATCTAATCTCCTTCTAAACACACTTTAAATTATTGCTAGTTTAAATTTTAATGAACTAAAATGGAGCTAAATTAAATTTTATTCTCCCATATATATATATATATATATATATATATATATATATATATATATATATATGTAAATAACAGTTGAGATCAAACTTTCTCTCCACAATTTTTTTTCCAAAAATCAGTAATTATTAATTGTAAATCATTGTGTTCTTATCAAAATAGCTTTATCCTAAATAAAATGAGGCCTAAAGTCTATTGATCTTACAAATGCGAACCAATCATACAAATACATACAATTAGTAGAATAATACACTATTATAATTTAATTTTCATATATTATTATATTTCTTTTAAAAAATACAGCATATGCATTACTAACAAGAATAATGAATGACATAATGTATACCAAAATCTAAAAATGCATGGCATAGCAGATTTGGGTTATAAATGAAAAATCAAAGAGTCTTAACATTTTGCTCTATGCACAAACATCAAAACATGCTCAAAATTTGATTTAGTATCCATCCGGAAAAAATCAAATCCATGAATTCTACCTTTGTGATAATTTCAACATGATAAGGTGTGGAATAAATATATATAAAAGTCACATCGTAATCAGGAGTAAATCTAGTAATAAACTAATTAATTAAAGGCCATGCACTTAGTGATACCTTTCTTTTTTTTTTTAAATTTTAAGTAGAAAGCATGTGGATATAGCAAAGTTAAAATAATATTGTTATAACCACTTATGGGTTAATGCCTTTCTCTACGGTTATTACTAGTTTTCTGTTACTCCTAATTTCAGTATGCATAGTTGATTGTCCAACATTATGTAGCTCATTATCTTCTGCGTCTAAAACAGATGCGTCAGACGAATTAACACCTAAAATGAATAAGAGACAATTTTAAATTAGATGTGTAGTCACTCGTAAATATGTAAACACTTAGTAGTTGAAGTAATTCATCCCACCTAATTGTGGTGACGGTTGTGATAAAGATTGTGGGGATGGTTGTGATGCTGATCCAACATTCAATTGTGTAAGATGAGGTTCATCATTATTATCGCTCTGTTAACCTAAACATAAAAAAACACAAAAAAAAAGATAAGATAAAACCACTTCCTAGTCTAATATTAAATAAATCACAATGAAGACATATAACTCAAATGTATAGTACAACTAGATACCTAACTCGTATACCGATGGTTGAGAAGAATCAATATCAATAGTTTGCTCACCTAAAGTCAATAAAATAGGCATACATCATATTTTCTAAATCAAGAGTTGATAATGGTAAAATAAATTCAATGGCAAATGTATACCTGGCATACGCAAGAAAAACTGAGATTGATCGATACGAGTGTTTCGTATTATTCGTCCACCTCTACTTTTTGGTGCCATGAATATCTGTCAAATAAAAAATAAATAAATAAAAGTGTTATTAAAATATTTAAAATACAACCAATTAAAATATTTAGAAGTGATAGTTACCAATAAAAAAGAAGAATAAAATATTATTGCAAAATTTAGATCACAAAATTTGAATTAGCATATTTTCAGAATTATAAACATGTTGTATTAATTGCCTATTTTTTGGCCTTAATAAAATAATTTATCTGTTCGAGTTATTACCTACATTTGTTCACATGACACTTGTGATTCCCGTTCTGCTTTTAAGCCAATTACCTCATTAGAATTTGGCATTCATCTTTTAAATAATAAACATGATTTCTGGCACCTAATACTATATGTATTGACACAGTCCTCATTGAAACCTAAATGAATGTATGTCTAAACACATATATTTTTTTTACTAAAAAAAATAGCTTTATTAGGAAATGAAAGTTAAGAAAAATACTTGCACGCCATATAATAAGTATGTACCAAAATAACGAATTGAAAATTAAATTGTAACAATATACACTACTAATTAATTTGTGATATGCAGATTTTTTTAATCATTGATGCCTAATTGTAGCATAATTAACAAGAACAGAAGAATATTTCTAGCAACAATAATACAGATTATTGATTTTTTAAGGAAAAATTCACAGAGAATTGTAACATAAATATAAATACATGTTTATAATCTTCTAATTTAAATAGTGGAAGAATTCATAAAAAATTGTATATTTTCTTGAAAAAGGAACAACTCAATACACCAAGCTTGCAAGGATTTGAACCATTTATTTGGTTAGAAAGTAGCATGTTTAATATTGGAAAAAAAAAAATCTTAAACCATGTCTTAGATACAAATGCATAAAGAGTTGCAAGTCACTAATTAGCTAAGGCAACCAAACATTATTCAAAGCATTATTAATCAGCTAAGGCAAGAAGCACTACACCAAATTAGTCATATAGCTACACTAAATTTGTGACCCTAATTCTAAGGGTCTCCATTAGTTAACATTGTGACACTTATAATATAATTTTTTTGACCGTCAGTAATGAAATTTATATCTCTCTTCACTTTTCCTTTTACTTTTCATTTCTTCCAAAACCTTGTTTGCTTCCGTTTGAGATGAGATGAGATGAGATGAGAAACAGAGAAAGTAACACCATTACCTTCACCGTCGTAGTTCACATTCGCCGTTCACCGTCGCAGTGTGTTTGCCGTTCACCGTCGCTGCGTCGCAGTTCGCATTCGCTGTTCACTGTTGCGGTTTGCGCTTGCCTTTCACTGTTCGTCGTCTCCCGCGTCGTCCTTTCTCTTTCCCTCTTTTATGTGTGCGAATTGTACCCTAATTCCCCATTTGGCAACTTTTTTCTTCTCTTCCAACCCCACTGAACACTGATAGTGAGTATTTAATTGTTCTTCTACTATATTTTTCCTTACAATTTCTTTGTTGTTGCTGCAATTTACTGTTATGATTATATCCTTATGTTCATACTTGCGATTGTTTCTTTGAATTCTCTTATATCATTTTAATTTTACCTGCACTCAACATGTTCGATGAAATGCTTCAACCAGATTTCTTTGAATGCTCTATTTGTTATTTCTTCTCTTGATTCCTTTGATGTTTTTGTGCCTTGATGGCATCATGAACTGGTTGATGTTCTTCTTGAATTATGTAGGTGATGGTGATAGCTGAAGCCGGAAATGAGCGAGCTGAGTTTGCAGTTGACGGGTTTCTAAGCACAGTTGATAGGTTGCAAGCTGAACAACATAAACAGGTACTTTATTGATGGTTTTATATTTTATTGTAGGGTTATGCACATGTTGTTTTGTATCCTTATTATGCATGTATTCAATATTGGTCCGTTTGTGTGTAATTATGCTGAACGCTGATAAAGCATGTCAGCCTGAACTAAATCTTTTTCATATACATATCTTTCGTGGCATTCAGTTAATAAGGTTATGAATTCTCACAGTGAATAATACAAAATATTTTGCTAAATTAGGCTCTGTTTTCACCAAAGTTGCCTTTCTTCATGATCAAGGCTTAAAGTTAAAAGCCATTGTCATCTTAGGTACTTTTCATCGGATCCCTTCAAAATACTAATGATGGGATGGAAGGCACTAATAGAATTATAGTCTTTAAGTTCCTGATAAAATGGAATTCTGTAAAACAAGACTTGCTAATATTGTGAAGAGTCCGAAAAAATTAGGTTCCAAGGATCCAAGGTATGTTCTCATAATATCTTGTATTATCTTGTGAGTTATTGATTTCAAGAAACAAATTCATCAACAATCTTCAATCTCTTGCTTCAAATTTTGAGCCATGCATTATTTTTAATAAATAGCCTTCAGTTGAACTCATGGTGTTGAAGCATTAATCTTGATTAGCTAGTACCAATAGCTATTTAGACTTCAATAATATGCTTAAATAGACATAAATTTAATTCCTAAATACATATACGATTTTAACCCTGACTTTAAAGAGTTCTTTTTTGCAGAAAATTTAAGTCCTATAACCTGGTCCATGCAAAATTCAATAGAATGAACAATTTAGCCACTAAGAGAATTTAACTCTTTCTTTTGTTTTTCATTCTTTGTTTAAAAGAACTATTAATGAAAAAAAATTAATTTTATTGGCTAATTTTTAAATAAATATTTATTTTAGAATCAAATCCAAATATATGTAGAATAGAAAAAGTATTCCTAAAGGTGTTGTCTATGTTATGATTGATGAGTGTAAAGTCCACTAAATTAAGCAAATTAAAGTCTTGAATGAAGGTGTCTGAATTTGAAGTTTACAGCAAGAGACACTCGTTACTAATCTATGGTCAAGTGAAGTCAACACTCAACAGTTGCACACCTTATTATCAATTCCCAATTTATTTGTTTGCTTAACATGATCGAGACATGATTTCTACATTTGATACAGTCTTGCTAGATAAATTGTTTCAATTGTAGATATCCCTCCTCCTCTACCTTTGCCAACTTAGCTCTAAAAGTTATTTCTTCACTTTTCTACTGGAGAAGACTACTCTTATGTACAGTTAAGTTTTTCTTTTGCAATCTCACAGTTTTCCAAATTAATTATAATAAAATGAACTGCCAAGTGAGCCGAAATAATGCACATTAGGGCAGAACAACTTGAAAGGTAGCTCAGACTTTATTTTCAATTATTGTTCTAGTTAATAGTGATGATAGATATCTATCACTGCTTCTGTAAGTTATATATCAAGATTGCAACAGTGAATTATTATTGTAAGGTTCTTGGAGCATGCTTTTCTTTTCTTGCTCTTCTTAACTAATGAATTTCCAACATGGTTTAATTTCATCTTCATTAGCTTTTGCCCTCAATTTTCAAGCAATTGAGAAAGTACAGCTTAACTATGTTGAAATCACCCAAACTGAAAGAGTGACAAGTAATCAAGTATATGCTTGAAATGTGTCTTGTTTTCTGCTATGTATCTATGTATGTTAATTGATGCTTAAGATAGATATATAAAAGTGTGAAATGGTAGTAGTAGTAGCTTTGTTTTCGAGCCCCGAGGAAAGTTTAGCTTATTTCACGTGGACAAGAAAGTTACTGAAGCCATCAACAGTATCCTAACATATATATATTCATCAGATGTGAAATTCTTTCTTTTCTACTACTAGCTATATAGCTAATAGCTTTCTTTTCTAATCAATTGAGAAGCAATGTAGGTTGGCCAATTAATATATTTACAAGGATTGAAAGGGAAGGCCATAAATCAATACAGAAACCTTTTTTGTGGAGGCTCGTGGCAAGGGCTTTGTCAAAAAGGATCTTAATAGCCAAAGGAACTTGTTTCGAGATATTTTAGAATTTTTTCAGATATTTAAATTTCACTTTATTTATTAGTTAATATTACTATGATAACCAAAATCATTCATCATCTTGTAAATCTAGTATTTAAGTGTTGATCTTACTTTGTTAGAGGTATTTTTCAACGAGGAAGAACCACTGAAGCTGAAGCAAAATTTGAGAAGCTCTTGAGAAGAATAAATGTGAAATCTGAAAAGGTTGACCTGTCAAAGAGGTATTATTATTTGGTCTTCATTAATTATTACTATTTAGTGGAGTGGAAGCCGGAGACTAAGTTAAACTTTAAATCTATTCAATATAACCAAAAAACTTGTAACGTTAAATTGTTCTAAGGACTTGCTACAAAATTGTATTCAAAGGAGTTGATTAAAAATGATCAAAGTATAAATTGATCAAAGTATCGTTAAGCCTTTATTATTGATTTGCTTCATAGAGCTCAGAACTAGTTATCTGCTGTTGGTGCTTGGAAAAACAGTAAGAAAGAAACTCTAGTTCTCTGTCAAAAGTTGAACTACTGGACAAAGAGGTGAGATCTCTAATACATGTTTGCTTCAAACCATTGTATTATTCTAGTTCTCTTTTCTTTCCCAAGTTTTTAACTATTGAAGTCACAAGTTTTCAACAAGATCATTCTGTTCAACAAGATAATCTGACTCGGCAGACACATTAGGTGCTGGGCCCTCAATTATCACTAGGCTTCTAGTTGCAGATACTCAAGCAGGAAGTCTGATTGGGAAGCAGGGTTCCACCATAAAATCCATTCAAGATGGCTCTGGTTGCATTATACGTGTTCTTGGATCAGGTTTGTTCCCGTCTATTTTCAATTATATTAGGATACCTTGCTTCCCATCTATTTTCTATTATATTAGGATACCTTGCTTATATTTGGAAACCAGTACACTTTACTTTTTCAGAATTATTTATCAAGTGGTCTTTTAGTTGATTTTATATGGCATATTCTCCCAATTTACATTGATCCCCCCCTTTTTTTTCCCTTTCCCTGCTGCATTAGTGATCAGACTGCTGTAATATAGTTGTTTAGAGAGTTCATTAATTTCTTGTTAGAAATGGCAATTATATGTTACCTTCACTTGATGAAAAAATATGCAAGAACTATTTATGATATTTAATCTTAAAAGGTTTTGGTTACTGAGTTTTAATTTTCTTGAATAATGTACTATTTAAAACAGAAAACCTGCCTATGTTTGCTTTGAGATACGATAGTGTTGTTGAAGTACAAGGTGAACCTACCAGAGTTCATAAGGCAGTTGAAATTATTACAGTTCATTTGCGTAAGTTCTTGGTTGACCGCGGCATAGTTGGATTATTTGAAACAAAGGCAAGTCCTTTTACCTCCCCCTCATTTTCTTTCCATGAAGCTAAAAGGTGCGAATGCAAAGACCAAAAGGTAGCTATGAAGTTTCTTTTACAATTTTACAATGTCTTGGACCTTTTCTAAATGTATATTGTTTGTGATACAACAATTTTATATGTTGTTTCGAAGTTACACATGCACCAACCATCTTTGCTAACAATTCTGTTGTCTTTTTTTTCACTGTCAGATGCAAATGCCAAATGTTTGAGTCAACTACAATGCACCCCCACGCCAACCTTGGGTTCCTCCTCCTCAAGGGTTTCCAGCTCCTGGTGGCGGTGGCCTACTTTTGCACCCCCTAGTAAGCAATATATGCCACCATTAATTCCCTATGATAATTATTACCCAACAGCCGACCTGCCTCCTATGGACAAACAATTCCATCAGGCTGCACTATCTGCATATGGCAGGGATCCTTTCGCTGGAATTCATCCACCAAGTGCACAACCACAACAATCTGATGCAACTAAGGTGTCTTCTTTTGCCTAAGTTGAGAATTTTTGTGGAGAGTGATATTCATTTGATGACTCATCGTATCTTGATTTTATGTAATTTCGTTTCTATTGCATAGGTTACGCAGCACATGCAAATTCCTCTATCATATGCAGATGCTATTATTGGAGCATCAGGTGCAAATATCAGTTACATTCGTCGTGCTAGTGGAGCAAGTGTTACGGTTAGGAGAGAAGGGGTGTGCCAGGCTTGATGACTGTTGAAATAAGTGGGACTACATCAGAGATACAGGCAGCCCAACATTGTTGTTATTTTTGTAAAACTTGTGGGATTGGATTTTTGATTTGTTGAAATATAATGTTATTTTTGGAGAATTCAACTTTTGATAATAGAAATCTTTGATGTTTGAGAGATTATAACAGTTTAAAACAGTCACTAAATACAGGAAAAAACTGTCGCAGGAATAAGTAACTTAGTAACGGTTTTAAATCGAAAAGCTGTCACTAAAAATATTGTGACAGTTTAAATAGTCATTAAATATGCTTAAAACTGTCATAAGAACTAGTAACTTAGTGACTAAAACTGTCATAAGAACTAGTAACTTAGTGACGGTTTCAAATCGTTGCCGAATATTGTGACGGTTTAAAATAGTCATAAAATATAAGAAAAAACTGTCACAGGATTTAGTAATTTAACGACAGTTTTAAAACGTTGCAAAATACAGTATAAAAAGCATCTTTACAAGTGTTACAACTTAGTGACGGTTTTATATTTTAAAAACCGTCACAAACAATTTAGCGACACTCCTTACCAACAGTGGTCCAAAACCGTCACTATGTCAGCTGGCGACCCTCAAATCTGTGACGCTTTTTTAACCGTCGCAAAACCATTTAGTGACAGTTTTAACTGTCACCAAGCATTAAAAAAAATCGTCGCCAAAATGCTGTTTTGTTGTAGTGAAGGTAGTCTTGCATGTGATGTGAATTTAGGTTGTGTTTGGTTAATGGGTGGAAGAAAATAAGACATAGACACAAATAGCCATATTCATAATAATATACAATTTTTTTGGTTGGTTCGGTAAATAATACACAACACAATACACAAATCACAATTATATTAAAATGTTAATATTATTCTTCTCTTTCTATCATCAACACTATATCACAGTAACATTGCATCCACTGCCCCCACTTCAATTTGTTACTTTTCTTTTGAGATTGGCGCAGTTACTACCAATATTTTCAACAACTTAAATATAGAAGCAACAAACTTAGATATAGATTATTATAAAAAATAAAAATAAACAATAAAATTCATAGCAGCAGCAAAATCTAATTCAACAAAAATGCGATAATTTAAGAAAACTTTAGATGCAAGTACCATCACAATTATATTAAATTAACGACAAGAACAAGCATGGGAAGAGATTAAGATAACTTGCGATTTGTGGAAAGAAGCAGCGGACCCCCTTCAGCGGTGTCATGGATCGGACCTCCTTCAGCAGCGCCGTTGATTGGACCTCCTTCAGCGGATCTCATTCTTTAAACAAACAGCACCAAAAGTATAGCAATCCTTCCTTCTCGACGACCAGCAATCCTTGTTTTTCTTTCTTTTTCTAAGGTGGCTAAATGAAAGAAGGGGAGATAGTGGGGTTTTTAATTTTTTATTTGAAGTATCGCAAACTGCAAAGGGAGATGCGCACGTTTTTTGTTTTTGGCTTTTAGCACTTTTTTTAAATTAGGTATAGTATATATAATTTTTAAAATTTTTGTGTTCCTATTTTTAAAGTTGAAATTTATATTTTTTTTAAAGAATAATTTAATTTTTAATAAAATTTAAAACAGAAAACCACAAGCAACTTTGCAACCTAACAATTTAGCAAGTTAAAACAACACTAGCCCAACAATTTAGCAAATTATCAACTTAACTAGTTCAAGAACAGAAAACCACCAGGGCTGGAACAACAAGAACTGAAAAAGCAACTCACTAATTAAAACAAAAACCAATTAAAATAATAACTGAAAAGTTAATACAATAAGGAAGAAGGAAAACAAAACATCTTAGTTTTCACATGTTCTGAAAATCAACAGAGGATGGAAAGGGAGTTGAAGCTTTCATACTCGATGGAAATAGCTGAACGGAGGGATGCACAGCGGCGGATGAGAGGCTGAACAACGGCAAAAATGGCGGCTGAGTGGAGGCTCGAACACGCGATGGAACGGAGGCGCTGAGGTAGCGCGCACCGCGATAGAGCAGACGCAACGACGGTGGTGGCTAGGCAGATTGAAGAACGGCGACGAGATGGGGGTTGCATCTTCTTGTCCGCTGCATTTGAAGCAAACAACATTCTGGTCTTCTAGAGTTTTGACCTTTTGAGAGTGAGGTCACCGAGCTAAGGGTAAGGAAAATTTGGGTGTTTTGGTTTTTCTTTCTTTCTTTTTTAAAATTGCTAAAACGACACCGTGTAACATTTTTTTTAAATCATCAGCCGAGATCCGGTTCGGTCAACCAGTTGTTTTCGGCTAGGTTTTTTTTTTGAAATATAGATGAATATAATTTAAATTCAATCCAACAAAAATAAACCTATCGTGTTATTACTTGCATGGTTAACTATGTTTATATATTTGATCTTTGAAAAATATAACTTATAAAGTTTTTAAATTAAAGAATTAACAATTTAAAATTTTAAATACATCCAAGAATATGCAAAATAATACAAATAAACATATACTAGTATTATTATATATTCCGGATACATTGGTCCCAATACTAAATTGAATCCAATTATAAATTCAGAATCCAAATTAAATTGAAGTCAGAATTACATCAACGTTCAACAAATTAAATAAATAATTTGTCTTGTGGTTGTTGCACTTTGTGATTGTTCCTGTTCTATCTTCAATATACAACAAAAATAAATTACCATTCAACAAAATTAACTCAGACAAATTAACTCATCAAAAAATTTTACACCAATAATTTAATTCAATCATTATTTCCTTGTTCTTTCTTAGAGAAATGGCATTGTTTGAGCATACACCCAAACTGGAATTTTTGAAGAAAAAAATGGTCGGTTATGAGGTTTCACTGATTACTTATTGGTTCAACTGGTTCTCAGACCGATTTTTTTTATGACAGTCTTTCTGTCTTAACCGAACTGACTAAGTGATCAGTTTCCAATTAATCCTATCAAATCGGCTGATTTGGTTCGATTTTCAAAATATTGTATATAACATTTAGGGTAGTGTATACTAAATTGGTTCCCTACATTTGGGTCTAATTCTGTTTTGGTCCCTAAGGTTTAAAGTGTCTTATTTAAATCCAACAAAGTTTGATTTACAAAAATACTAACAAGAGATTCAACTTATTTTTTAATTTTTTTTAATTATTTCTGTCAAATTTTTATAATTATATTTTTTATTATTATGTTTTTTACTAACTTTTTTGAATAAAAAAATAAGAATAAATATTACTTTTTAGAATTTATTCTAATTTATTATCGAATAAAATATAAGAACATTAATTTTTGTGTCTTTGTCTTTTGTGTCTTCTTATTACCTAAGTGTTGAAATCTAAATTTTGCCTTCTGCATGCAACAATCTATTGGCTAATAGTAAACGTGGAACTCCGATTCGCGACGAATTAATCCTTGACCTGCATGTGAGGTGAAGGGAAACTTTGAGAAATCAAAAACGATAAAGGTATGTATATAATTAATGGACGACAACTTTAAAATGTTGTTTGGCTTTTTATTCTAATAATGGTTTTACTTTAATCTGTAACAGTCCAGACCACCCACTAGCACGATATTGTCCGCTTTGGCACACAAGGCCTCACAGTTTTGCCTTTGACGATAGGGATGATAGCCGAAGCCCCCCACACTCACTCGTCAAAACGCGTCATGCTAGGGAGAGGTATCCACACCCTTATAAGGCATGCTTCGTTCCCCTCCCCAACCGATGTGGGACCTTACAATCCACCCCCCTAAGGGAGTCCAGCGCCCTCGCTAGCACATCGAGAGCATCTGTAACAGCCCAGACCACCCGCTAGCACGATATTGTCCGCTTTGGCACACAAGGCCTCACGGTTTTGCCTTTGACGATAGGGATGATAGCCGAAACCCCCACACTCACTCGTCAAAACGCGTCATGCTAGGGAGAGGTATCCACACCCTTATAAGGCATGCTTCGTTCCCCTCTCTAACCGATGTGGGACCTTACATAATCCAAATTAAATTATATTCCATTTTTCAAAAGCAATAACTAATTTATTGAAAAATCTATATAAAAATAAAATCATGTATAATGAATTTATAAGTATAATATATTTAGTTCAATAAGAATACTTTAGGATAAAAGACTTATATAAACCAAACTAATACCAATATTACATAAATCACCGAAATCAAATAATGTTAAATGAATGTCTCAAATCATACTTCTATATAAATCGAATTAAATTAATTCGAATTATACAATATAGTAGTAAATCAAAACGCATGGATTCGAATTATATGAGAACATTGTTTGAAGTATAAATCGAATTGGTTAAATTCGAATTATAAACTACAGTACTAAATCGAATCAATGTGCTTCGAATTAGTATGAACAATATAAATCAAATCAGTTTGATTCGATTTACTACTTGTAACAGATTATTGACATTTACTACTTTTAAGTTAATGTTTATATTAACTTTAAAATATAAATGCCAATAAAGAAGTTTGGATTCAAATAAAATATAAAAAAAATCCAAACGAATAAGAATTGAAATCCAACTTTTGTATTTTAGTTCAAATTTCAGAAAATATACATTTTTATAAACTTATGAATTTAAAACGGTACATTAAACAATTTCTAAAAATTATTAAAAAATATCATTTGACTTATTAGCATCTAAAAAATCATAACTGGGACTTTTGATATTGAAAAAGTTAATATAAAATATAGACCTCCAAGGTGGCATAGGAGTTAAGACTTGAATTTTTTTCAGAGTCAGATGTAACAGATAGTTATACATTATAAAATGACCAACTATATTTATACAATATGTAATTTGACCAACTATATTTATACTGTATTTTAATTATTTCTCAAATTACATATTGTATAAATATAGTTAGTCATTTTATAATTTACAACTATCTGTTACTTCTGACTCTGAAAAAAATTGAAGTTTTAACTCCTATGCCACCTTAGAGGGTTATACTTTATATTAACTTATTCAATATCAAATAACTAATAGTTAAAATTGTAATATATATATATATATATATAAAGAACATAATGAAAACTATATATATATATATAGTTTTCATTATGTTCTTTTTTTATATATATATTGAATTGACCAACCAAAATCTCTTGACTTTGAAATAGGGTATGACATTATGACTTATAAATCTTATATCCATTAATTTGTTACATTTATGACAACGAAACTTAATATACTTGGCTAGAGTCACATTGCAGTTAAAATTGCCATCCTAACCACAAAATGGAACAGAAACTTGATTGAATTCGACATCACAAACAAATATTGCTGAATAAATAAAAAATTAATGATACATTATTCATACAACGTATCAAATGCATGTGTGCAAACGTGCACAATCTAAATATAAGATAACCTCTAATTTGAGGGTTGGCTAAATTTTACCTATGCATTTCTAAATTGCTAAGGAGCACTACAAATTTTGTACATTGACCTCAATGAACATTTAAGTACATTACTGTACAATACAACTTCTTACAAAGATCATTCTAATCATAAACGCATTAGGAAAACGAAACTCTTGCAAAGTTATATCCTCAACAGCACAAAACCAACAATTCAAGTGAATATTTCCGAACTGAAGACGCGCACAAGTCCTAGGCATGCAACTATGATTTGCAAAGAAAATTTAGCAAGGGGTCTAAGAAAGCTCGTCCACCTTAAACTTGGTCCACGCTGCCTGTATTTTGGATCACAGCATCAAAATAAAAAGGTAACACATTTATCATACTGCAATAAACTCTTGCAAAGTTATATCCTCAACAGCACAAAACCAACAATTCAAGTGAATATTTCCAAACTGAAGACGCGCACAAGTCCGAGGCATACAACTATGATTCACAAAGAAAATTTAGCAAGGGGTCTAAGAAAGCTCGTCCACCTTAAACTTGGTCCACACTGCCTGTATTTTGGATCACAACATCAAAATAAAAAAGGTAACACATTTATCATACTGCAATAAAGAGTAGCCTGATGCACAAACATCCTGCGTAACACAGGATTTGGAGAAAGGCCACACCCAAATATCATAGTCTTGGTGTTTTTTTTCCTTAAAATATTATATGAGGAGGGTTAAAAGGGTATGAACTTGTACCTTGAGGATGTCAAAAACCTTCTCTGCAATATATTTGTGTTCAAGAGTAGCACCTTTCTGTTGGACTTTATCTGGGTGAATGCATAAAGTTGCTTTTCTGCCAACCTTTTTCACCAATGTGGAAGAGATCATATCTGTAATAGACATTGGCTCCCAACCACATTCTGGCCAAAGAACCTGAATATGAAATTCAGGGTAAATTTTGAGAAATGAAAAATTACAAGAAAGATCTGAGAAAGATCTGAACAATAAATTATAAAATTGACTGAATTGTTTCAGTAAAAGGAAACAAAATAATGAAAATATACACAATGAAGATGCATCATTTTCCTATACAATAAAGCTAATAAATATGCTGTAGCATTTGAAATGGAGTAATATATAAAATAAACAATTAAGAAACAAAATCTTAAAATAAGTGAAATTTTTATAGAACTAAAAAACTTCTAAAACAATACATAAGCTGACGGGATGAAATAGTAGTATGCTTCATTTATAACTAATATAAATAATTCAGTTGCAAAGATAATTTAGCACAACCATAGTGAACAATAATATTCTAGACAGGATCTGGTTGTTCTTGCTTATACTTTCATGCTATAGCTATTCTGAAGCGGGTAATAATTGACTACCCAATTAAAAACAAAACCAAACAATTTGTTGTGTCCATTTCCTTTACACTTTCCATTAGAGTAGTAACAAAAGAGAATAGTGTATTAGCAATGCAAAACTAATGTCAAAAGAGCATACATCTAGGAATAATGATAGCAATGCCCGCATATTGGTTTCTTTTCTTGTAGCCCATCTCTTTATCTGAACATCCGTATAATCGGCGATTTTCTGCCACATTAAAATCAAATCACACCCAAAGAAAGTATGAGAAAAATAAGGTAAAAACCATGAAGACATCATTTGTGTTCTAAGTTCAAAGTACAACAAGTATATGAAATATCACATAACAGGTCTCTATATGGATCATTAAACTAAAATATCTGACTATCAAATCAATTTAGGACACCTAAGGGGCGAATTTAGATATGTTTTCAAAAGCTTACCTTTAAGAAAAAACTAAAAATTGATTTTCTAAATTATGTCTTGTGTCATTTGATTGGTTTACTCTTGCAGTGGACCTCATTTATTTTTGTTGATCTTTGCAGCTAAGTTTCGTTTAGTGTCACCAGTATTGATATTGTCCTTTTTGGTAGCATTATTCTGCATCTTACCCATGGCAAATTCCTCAAGCTCATCTATCGATGATACATTTGAGCACTTAACTGCATAAAACATATTTTAGAAAACTGCTTAGTAGTGATAAAAACAAAGATAAGTAGTGGTAGTTTTTAGCTCAAGCATTTAGAAAAACTTTTATTTGAGTATGTAATATTTGGGGAAGCACTGAAGTTGTCTCGTGCACCTTTGGAAATATTCCACTTATTAATTTGTTCCAAAGAGTCAAAGAATGATTGTGAAGATGCTGCGCATGAAGTAGTTTTAAACACTAAAAATGGATCATCATGAGAGGTGGCAGCAGGTTTGTTTCAAGTAGCAGTTGGTTTAGGAGACTTATTACTTGCTCTTCAGAAAAATACAAAATAAAAGAGATAAGAGAGAAAAAAACACATGATAGAGATTGTTAGACTAATTAGATGAATAAGTGAGACACACCTACCAATGGATCAATTTATGTTTTTATTTATGCCTTATTTACAAATGAATTTATAACATGCTTGATCATCAAATTAGCAACTTTAACAACTCCATACTCTAGAATACCAACCGCCTACAAATTGCCTTAAGTGAGAGAAAGTAATAGCACAAATAGATAAACTTGAGCTTATCAAATTTAACATTTACATGACCGCAGTAATAAAATTTGCACAAAAATAAAAGGAGACAAATTACCTTACATTCATTTGCCTCCAGAACTATTTATAGTTGAACCCCAGTCAAATTCTCAACTTGTACGTGATATTTAAACAAATAAATAAGAATTTTTTTATTATATAATCCCTAAAACTAAAACATAATATATATTAAGAAATAGATTCAATGGAACAAGCATAGAAGCTTACCTTGATTTTGTAAGGTGGCTAAGGAATTTCACCGAACATATGGGATACATAAAGACACAAAATATGTGAATCTATATCATGTAGTCTTTATTCTCATGTTTGGAACTAGCACTTTCACTATCTTCACTGTCAAAATCTTTGTTATCGTTGATGAACTCATCATTGAGCAAAGGTCCATTGGACAATTTATATCTTCTACATTTACTTCTTCCATTGGAGCATTTGTATCAAACAACGAAATATCTTCACCCTCCAAACCAACACTTTGCGCTCTTAATTCAGATACACTTTCTTGATAAAAATCAATACTATCATCTTGCTCATTTGGTTCTTCATCTGGATCATGCAATGTTTCATTCATAAAGAGCTTGGCTCTAACTTTACAAGCTGCCCACCATTCTCCACTAGACTTATACCCACTATATGGATATTTGTGTAATATACCTGTTGTGCTTGTTCAGCCAAAACAAATGGCTCATTTGATTGTAGTATTGATTTATACTTTAGGTCAATTAACCCATATCTCTCGTCAACTTTTACTCCATTAATTGGGTCAAACCAACAACATCGAAAGATAAATACAGTATTTTCATAGCCTAAGTATGACAGTTTCAATATCTCCTCAAGAATACCGTAGTACTCTAAGTCATTTTTCTCATAAATATTTCCTTTAACACATATCCTACTATTCATAGTAGCTCTATTTTTATCATGATTCTTAATATGAAGTCTATATCCATTAACTTTTAAGCCATTGTACGAAGTGACAGACTTGGAAGGACCATGAGCTATCTGTTGAATCATTCTACTTTCAATGTGACATGTATCTTCCTACAAATGAATATAATGACAATTGAAAGTTATACATTCTTTCTTTGAAAAATAATTTTAATCTTTTAAATATTTAATTTCAAAAGTCACTCCCTTGATTCTTTGTCCATCTACTAAAGTCCTTATCGTGGGCACTTAGTATTTCATCTTCGGAGATATTTGGATCCAATACTTTCGGTGAATCCTCAAATTGTCTAATAAATAAAGTAATCAATACAACATTTAATTTAATTGTAAAATTAGTGTATATATAATATGAATATAAAAACTAGTTTTGACTTACTGGAGATAATGTTCTATTTTTTCGCAGTTGACAAAATGTATGTGAGGACGATATGAAGCTCTTCATCAGTTAAGTATTTCTTTGAACCTCGCTCGATAGAAGGGTATGGGTATCTAGAAATAGACAAGTAATTTTTGTCCATATTTGAACCACCGTCATCGTTCCTAGGAACTTGAGTCCACCTTGTTTGTATTGTTGACTCAAAATACATAGAAGTAAAATTTGAAATTTCTTCCAAAATATATGCTTCGCAAATAGATCCTTCAACTCTTGCCTTATTTCAAACTTTTCGTTTTAAGTATAGCATACACCTTTCAAATGGATACATCCATCGATATTGCACAGGTCCTCCAACCTTAGCTTCATAGGGGATGTGGATAACTAAATGCTCCATCACATCAAAAAAAGTTGGCGGAAAAATTTTATCTAGCTTACAAACTGTTTCAATAATGGAAACTTCTACCTTCTCCACAGCAGAAAAGCGTATTTCAATGCCACAAATTTGTTTAAAGAACAAGCTGAGCTCTGTTAGCGCTCCCCATATGGATGTTGGCAACACGTCTCAAAATTCTAATGGAATTAGTCTTTTTATGAAAACATGGCTGTCGTGACTCTTCATTCCATATATCTTCTCATCCGCTAGATTAACAAATTGTGAAATATTTGATGCATAACCATCAGAAAATTTTAATTGCTTTATCCACTCACATACTATCCTCCTTTGTTGAGAATCTAAGGCATATGTTACTTTTGGTCTTTTGCACTTTCCATTCTCGAATACCAAGTCCAAGTTAGGGTGTTTACATATTATCTTCAAATATTCTCTTGCATTTGTGTTGTCTTTTGTCTTGCCCTTTATGTCCATAACAATGTTAAAGATGTTGTCAAAAATATTTTTTTTTCAATGTGCATAATCTCTAAATTGTGTCTTATCAAATTTGTTGACTAATAAGACAACTCCCAAAAAATGCTTTTTCTCACCCAATTATGAATTGTACCAAAGTCACCCATTTTTCCTCTCGAATTAGCCCCGAAGTTAGATTCCTCGAGTTTGTCCAACTCATTTAAGCTTTCAACTCCACTCATTCGTTTCGATGGAAAAGAGTTTTCCACGGTTGACTTTTTAAAAGAGTACCGATGACGACGAAATGCATGACCAGCAGGTAAGTACTGTCGATGACAATCAAACTAACATGGTTTAGCACCGTATTATAGTCGAAACGATTTAGTGTGCTTCATGCAAATTGGACAAGAAAGTCGACCGTGCATGCTCTAACCAGACAACATTCCATAAGCCGGAAAATCGCTTGTAGTCCACAATAATCCTGCCTTCATGTTAAAATTTTTCTTTTCCCATGCATCACAAGTAGTAACACCATTGTCCCACAAAACCTTTAACTCGTCAATTAGTGTTCTAAGATAAACATCTAATATTTTTCCAGGAGACTTCGGTCTAAGGATTAAAAGACTAAAGAATATGTACTCTCTTCTCATGCACATACTTGGAGGAAGATTGTAAGGTGTGACAAACACAGGCCAACATGAGTATGGAGTCTTCGAGTCAGAAAATGGATTAAAACCATTAGTTCAAAGTCCAAGCCTAATATTTCTAAATTCTTGGACAAATAGTTCATGAGTGGCATCAAATTGTTTCCAAGCATCAGCATCAGTCGGATGTGTGATCACCGATTCATCTTGGTGTACTCCATCCACATGCCACTTCATATATTACGCAGTAGTTTTAGACATAAACAAACGTTGAAGCCTTGGAATAATAGAAAAATATCTCAATATTGAGTATGGCACATCCCCACTGCTATTAGTTGTATCCCCTTCCTTTGTCTTAAATCGTGGGTGTCCACACATTGTGCAGGTTACATAACTAGTCTTGTCACTTGTTTCTTTATAATATAGCATGCAGTGATTAGGACAAGCATCAATTTTCTCATATCTTAATCACAATTCTTGAATCATTGTCTTTGACTGGTAGAAATCTTCTGGCAACTTCTCTGATTTTGGGAGTATACTCTTGATTATGGTAACCATTCGATTATAAACAGTTCTCACTCATGTTAAATTCTGACTTCAAGTTCACCAGCTGGGTTACAGCTGACAATATTGTATGCTTGGTGCAGCCATCCCATAAAGGCTCGGCAACACTCCTCAGCAACTTATAAAACTTCGACACTGATGGATTTGGATCCTCTTCTAAACCATCCACTACATTTAAGTTATCACCTGTAGCATCAATAACCATGTCTACATATGGATTTGTATTCTCCTCTTCATGTACTTGGGTAACATTTTTATGTCCTATTCAACCCATCATTCTTCACCGTGAGCAGTCCAGTTTATATAACACTCCATAAATCCACGATCACACAAATGCTTTTTGACCCAAAATATTTCATCCCTAATTCCGTTCTTACATTTTTTGCATAGAGAAAGAATGCGACCTAAACTATCAATGACTGTCAGGTTTCTTTCTACAAAATCTATGAATTCCACAACACTTTTCTTAAATTCCTCGCTTAGATGACCAGTGCAATCTTGCCATCATGACACTCAACTTCTATCGGCGCCATGATTATTTGGACTAATGTTTCATGTTAGTTGTAATTTCAATGTTTAACGTGCATATAAATGACATAGTCTCCTGTATTTTTTTCTGTAAATTTCATTAATATATTTTTATTCACAATCATACTAAATAATCCTTTCTACCAGTTATAAAGTAACAAACATAATACATTCAATTTGAAAATAAAGATATAAATCATAAAAAGATAATATACAAAGCTTGAACGAAATAATAATAAAATATTTGAAGCATTAGAAACACCAAAAATAATTGGGAGATATACTGAGTTCAATAAAAAATATCAATAACTAATTATATCTTTTAATACAATAAGAACCCAAGAGATTGACAGAACTATCATTACTGTTAGAAAAGAGGAACTTAAAATTCATGACAATATGAAGCAAGACAACAAAAAAATCAAGTTCAATTAGTAACAAATTCTTTTAGCAATGAACACATTTAAGTGATCATTTCAGAACAACAACAAATTCAAGGTTCCAGTAACTCATTCAACTTTCAGCAACAAATTCAACTTTCAACAACAAAATCAAAGTTCATTCAAGTTCAATCAGTAACCAATTCTTTCAGCCATGAACAAATTTAAGTGATCATTTTAGAACAGCAACAACTTCAAGCTTCCAGTAAAAAATTTCAGCAACACATTCAACTTTCAGCAACAAAATTAACTTTCAACAACAAAATCAAAGTGCATTCAAGTCCAATCAGTAACCAATTCTTTCAGCCATAAACAAATTTAAGTGATCATTTCAGAACAGCAAAAACTTCAAGGTTCCAGTAACAAACTCAACATTTAACAACAAAATCAAAGTCCATTCAAGTTCAATCAGTAACCAATTCTTTCAGCCATGAACAAATTTAAGTGATCATTTCTGAATAGCAACAACTTCAAGGTTCCAGTAACAAATTTCAGCAACACATTCAACTTTCAGCAACAAATTCAAAGTGCATTGATGAATTACAGCAACAAAACTAAAATAGAAAGAAAGGGGAAATTAATTGAAACTCACCAAATCGGGTTGCATAAAAGAAGCTGACGGCGAGGCTCAAAGTAAGAAGACGAATGAAGACCAACCCACCAGGACCTGCTACCTCTACTGCCGGAGACGACGAGCGTAGGAAAAGGCACGCATCTGAGTACGAGAGGATGACGAGACAGAGAGCGACCCCGGGACCTGCTGCTTCTTCTGCGGTGACGACGATGGTGAAGAAGGTGTGCAATTGGGTGCGAGACGGTGACGGTGAAGAAAGATGGCCAACTGGCCTGACGACCGAAGTAAGAACACGACAACGAGCATAGGAAGGCGGCGACTGAGCATGAGACAGTGAGGATACAGAGCGCGATAACCCTGAGTCCGAAACGCTGAGTGCTAGACCAAAAGAGATGTAAGACACTGAAGACGAGAATGGCGTGAGAGAGGTGAGAGAGCTTGAGGGAGTGAGTGGCGAGAACGAGACCCATGGAAGAGAGACATTGAGGCTTTGGGTTGGTGTTTGTTCAGATCAGGAGGAGGAACCTGGGTTGGAACGATGCTGTTTCTATATTGTTAATAAATAATATATTATTAATGAAAACCAAAATAAAAATAATATATTATTAACAAATAAAAATTAAAATAAAAATTTAATGAGTTATTTATTTTTTAATGTATAGAATAATGAAATTTGAATTAATTTAAGTATAATACTAAAATCGTTACGTTGTTATTATAAGTAACAATCAAGATAAAAAATTTATAAATATTTATAAATTTATTTATTTTCTCAATCTTATTTAATTTGAAGTAGATATAAAAATTTAAATTTAAATAACTCTTTTTCTTGCATAATTTTAATTGCTAAAATTTTTTTCCTTTAATTTTATGTTTAATATCTTAAATCATCTTTAGTTTTATTATTCTTTCAAAATTTTTTATTTTTATTTTTCATACACATATCTATCATTATTTTTTCATTTAGTGGAAGAAAGACAGGGAAAGAGTACTACATGTACTCAATAAAATAAGGAAGAAGACAACAAGGATAGAAGTTATGTATAAAATAAAAAGATAACGGTAAAAAGAAGAAAAAAAATTAATTGATAATTATATTTTTGACTAATTTTTAAGATGACAATTATATTAATAAGAGACAATAATAGTTATATATGTATAAAGAATGATAACAGAAAATGATAGTGAATATAAGATGATAAAATCAAAATAAAATTAATAATTTTAAAAAATAATAAAATTAAAGATAATTAAAGATATTTAAGATAAGATTGAAGAAATATATTTTTTTATCTATTAGAATTATGGATGGAGATAAAGAATGATTTGGATATAAGTTTTTAAATTTGCTTCTAATTAAATAGGATTGAGAAAATAAATAAATTTAATAATATTTATAAATAACTAATCTTTAAATAATATTAGTAAGTGTTTATATCAATTTTGTTACACATAATAACAACCTAATATTTTTTATTCTTATTTTATTTTAAATTTATTTATTTTATACATTTTACATGTTAAATAACTTAATATATTTTATTTTTTATAATTTATTTTTAATTATTAATATTAAATTTATAATTTTAAAAATATAAATATAAATTAATTTCTTAAACTCAATAGAAAAGCGGCTGAATAGGCATGATAGTGCCTGGTGAGCCGCTAGTTAAAGTAATGACAGAATAAGGACTAACGTGTTTCCTCACAAATTAGTAGCAACAATAAACAAGTGAAGAAAGTCTATCAGTTGTTAAGCGGTCGCTAATTCCCACTAATAAGCATTTGATTAGTGATTCAATTGTGACCAGTTATTTTTAACTTTTTCTCTGTTAGCTTTTGATTTGTTATAACTCTGCAACGGATTTCTAACGAGATCAGCGAGTAATTTGCTACAAAATAGGTAGGATATAGCTTTTGCTTTGCGACGAGATTGCATTTTC
The DNA here is from genome assembly GCF_059453495.1 of Arachis ipaensis. NCBI lineage: Eukaryota > Viridiplantae > Streptophyta > Magnoliopsida > Fabales > Fabaceae > Arachis > Arachis ipaensis. The sequence goes on from NC_142441.1 coordinate 127,967,750, forward strand.
TAAGTCGCTCGCTAAATTAAACTTGCGACAACTTAGCGACAAATGTATTTTACTGCTAATCAGTGAACGAAGTGTGTCAGTTGTTAAACAGACACAAATTTCTCGCTACTTAGGTCCTAGGCGCTCAATATCCGTATTCCACTTTAGCGACTAATTAGTAAGGAACACTTCCCTAGCTTAATGATTTATCTATTGCGACGAGTTAGTGACAATTGTTTTCTGTCACTACCTGAATTTTGAATTTTACAATATTATGCGACAAATTAGCGAGAAACTAGTTGCTCGCTAAAAATAAAAACTTTGGTGACAAATTAGCTAGGAAATTGTCCATTGCAAAATGCATTTTGTAAACCCCAGGAAATTAGTAAATAATTAACCCATAAATTAATTATTATTTAAAAAAATTAGAAAATTAAATTTTATAGTTTAATAGAGTAGAAATAATTAAATATGAATTTGACACTGCCCAAGTGGGCCAAACCCACCTACACAATAAAACACGCTGATCTTGGGAGAAAGGGGAGCAAACATGAACCCTAACTCTACTCAATCTTCTATCTTCCATATCTTTCAATCCAGAGTTTCGATTGATGAGCCGTTTATTACCACGCGTTCGTCTCGGAGTCCTCTTTTCTGAATTCACATTTTAGTGTGAGTTTTGAGTGATTTTGATAATTTTGGTGGTTTAGGTACAATCTAACATTGGATAATTATTGGATTTTATCCCAATCATTAATGGGTAAGGTAAAAAAACTTTAAACCCTTGTAGTTTGTCTAATTTGTGTGCCCTAGTACTAATCTTGAGGAATTGTATGACTTAGATTGATATTGTATTAAATTGGGGTTGAATTGGCAAAATTGGAGAAATTAGAATCAAATTGGTGGATATTGGATGCTTGAAGTGAGTATTGGAAGCTTGAATTGTAGCATTTTGAGCTTAGGAAAGAATCGACCAAGGTCTGGTTTTGATTTCTCGTAGTTAATGTTTAATGTCACGTGAAAACTTAGGTTAGAAGACTTTAAGTTAGGATGAACCAAATGAATTTGTTGATTAAATTGAGTATGTGGTATATAAATTGTGAATGAATGATGAAGAATTTTGTATGTATTTGGGTATGATTGTGATGAGTATAAAATGATGATGATTGTTGGTGTTGTTTAATTTTGAGTGATGGATTTTAGAGTGCAAAGTGTGGAATGAATTGGTTGAGATATTGAATGGTGTAGTAAATGGAAAGAGTGTATAAAATGAAATTATGTGTGTATATGTATGTAGTGAGTATGATGTTGAATTTGATGGTGCAATGGTTAGAGATGAGGTATTTATTGTATATATGTGTGTGTGTGTGTGTGTGTGTGATGAAAATGATGTTAAATTATTGGTAAAACTTTTGTATTTTGAGTGATTAAGTGATGGATAAGCTGTGGTTTAGTGTTTGGAAGTCATGGGAATGCTTGAGATGGTTTTGGCTAAGATATGGTTGGTTTTTAATTTGAAAAGTTTGGAAAACTTAAGGTTTTGAGTTTTTAACCAACTTCGGCGGTCCATAACTTGAGCCTTGGACTTTGGATTTGAATGGATTTTGTATCAAAATAAATATAATTTAAAGAGCTTTAAAACGGTTTACAGTTTGTGAAAATCAGAGTTTTGTAGAGGAAGTTATGAACATCGAAAGTTAGGTGCAAAAAACTGAAATTTTCTTAAGTTGCAGAAAACCAGGATTTTTGGTGTGCGTGCGTACGGACATTAGTGTGCGCACGCACGGACTAGGAAGTATGTTTTAGCTCATGCGTACACACGAGGGGGTATGGGTGTGCGTACGTACACTGTGATGCGTACGCACAAGCATGGGAAGATCTGCTGTTGCGTGCGTACGCACACTATGGTGCGTACGCACACATGAAGAAATTTGGGTACTGTGTGCGCATGCAAGCATGATGCGTACGCACAACACCCTGTTTTACACGAAAATTCTGTTTTTCACTGTTTGACCTTCCCAGCAAGCCTGTAAAACTCAAAAACCATTGTTTTGATGGAAATTCATCATTTTTTGACTATCAACCATTCTTCTGATTTTCCAAACCTCTAAAAACTCTGTTTAAGATTCATTAGTTAGGTTTTGGGTTACGAAGTAAGGGTTAGTGAGTTGAGGAAGATAAAATTGGTGTCAAAGGAGTTTAAAAAAGGGATAATAGATTTAATGAGATCATGAAAGTGATGAACGAGGCAATTTTGAGAACAATGCAAGGTTGATGAATGAGATATGATGAGAATGATTGAGAGATTATGAGATGATGATGAATGAGTTTGATTGAGATTATGATGAATGACTGTGATTGAGATATATGTGACCGGGTAAGATGCAATGGTATTATCCACTTGCTTCGGGTATGAATTGAGACTCTGGGTTAGATGCAGTGGTCTTATCCACTTGCTCTGGGTAAGAGTTGAGAAGCCGGGTAAGATGTAGTGGTGTGGTCCACTTGCTCTAGATAAGAGTTCGAGACTTGGGTAAGATGCAAGGGTTAAATTCTGTTGCCGCTTGCTCCGGGTCGAGAACTGTAACACCACCTGGGTAAGAGGCAGTGGTGAGGTTGTCCCCTGCTCCGGGTATGCGGGTAAGATGCAAGGTTGCGGTTTTGTCCCACTTGCTCTGTGTTTGATGTTCTGTCTAGGGTTCGCTATCGAACATATCGGATTTGGCTATATAACCGACAGATGAGACTCATCGGCCGTAGGACACACATGCATTATGTGCATTTGTGTGATTTGTTTGGGAATGCATTGTTTTGGTTTGCCTGATTACTTATCTGTAATTAACTGTTATCTGAACTACTTGCTATAACTACTATCTATACTTGTGTTTTCTTTGTCTGTATTATTTGTCTCTGTAACGATCCAATTTTCAATATGTCTAGATCATACCAGAAATCGAGAACTACCAATTTGTCTTCCTAATTATTATCTATTATTTATCATATGAGCCTAATTCATTTACATTATCAAAATAGCTTCAAAACCAATAAAGAAGACAAATTGGTAGCGCTCGATTTCCGGTATGATCTAGACATATTGAAAATTGGGTTGTTACAGTCTCTGCAACTGAGAGATCCCTCATGCTGGCGAAGGTGATGCTGAGGGTTGTTTCACCAGTGATTCGGAGGGTTAGGGGAGATAGTAAGAGAAATGTTGGGCTGGAATTAGATTATAATTGAAATCCCTTAGATAAAGTACCATTGTACTGAATTTCTGGTTTAGTATAGTCTTTAAGTTTGATCTGAGCGTCGGAGTTCTAGGAATGCCTCTGAATTTTCTAAGGCCTTCTATATTAACTATGCGGGCACCTTTACCATAATGAGAACCCCCGATTCTCATTCCATACATATTCTGTTGTTTTTAGATGCAGGACGTGAGATGCCATGTTGAGCTTGCTGAAGACTCTTTGGGAACGAAGAACTTACTTTTGGAACTTGGTATTTGTGTTTCTAGTTTGTAATATAGATGTATATTCTCCATTGTTATATTTGTATTTGTATTTTGTCCCTCTTAGAGGTTGACTAAGGAGAACTAGAATTTGTATCTTTGTCTCTTAGTTCACTGTTGGGTTGTATATATATATATACTTCTCAGGTCAAGTTTAGAATTTGATTATATTTATCCGTTGGAACCATATATATATATATATATATATATATATATATATATTTATATGTCTTTTGATCTTCTGTATAAGCTTTCCGTCTTATCGTTTTGATCTTACCCCTTTTTCCTTCAAGGCTCTTAGCTATATTATCCTTGTTATATATGTACATATTTTTATTTTTAGAGGTCGTAGCGCCTCGCCACCTCTGATTTACGTCCTAGGAGTAAAGCTCTGTGTGGTAGGGTGTTACACATTTCAAGTCTTTGTGACGAATTAGCTAGTAACATTGTTCCTCACTAATTAGTCTTTTCGCACAAAGTTTATTTAGCAACGAACTAGTGTGTGAATTATTTCTCGCTAATTGTATATCAAACATTTGCGACAGAATAGTGACAATAATATCCCTCGCTATTATACTTTTATTCGATTGAACCCCTAAATGACTGATTTGCTAGAATATTGTCACTTGCTAATTAATTTGTGACAAATTAGCGAGAAAAAATTTTCCGCTCTTTTTTAGCTACAAAAGTCAATTTCCGAGAAACAAACTTACTCATGAATCTCTCGCTAATCAGTCGCTTTTCTCAAGTTCGGATATTTTGTGACCGCTCATTAATTTTGTCGTTAGTGCGTTACTAATTCCTCACAAGTTAGTGACAGATTTGTGACAAGAAATATTTCTCGCAAAAATTCGTCTCTAATTTGTCAAATTCTTGTAGTGATATAAATATTCAAGTTAAAGCATATAAAATTCTCATTATTTTTCAATTACTAAAACTTTAAATTATAAATAAAAAATTGTCCAACTAATATAAAAATCTCTGAAAATATCAACTTTTGTAAATATAATAAATCATAAATAACTTATTATTTAATTATAAAAAATTCAGAGTCTTACCGTCCATATATAATTTTTCGCCTGACAGGCATATTTGTGTATATTATACCAAAATTTTGTCCATATACGAATTTTTTGGCCATAAATTAACGTTTTGATTACTTTTGCAAATGGAGGTAATTTTTTGTGATTAGTTTTATCAACATCAAATTTTTTAATAATAAAAAGCGATTTTTACATTTAAAAATTATATTTTTTCTGTTCTTGAACAAAATATATTGTAATTTTTACATTCTTGACCACATACTTTAATATAATTATATAAGAATAAAGTTTAACATTAATAAAAAGGATTAATTAAAATTCAAATTTATTGATGCATATAGAAACAAAATTATATCTCACCTTTTAATTTTATAAAATTATTATGAATTTTGATGTAAAATGTTACATCAGAAGAGTTAACAAGGGTCTAAAACTCTAACATATTTAAGAAAATTAAAGTATTTTTTTATTTCTTCAAAATTGAAAAGTAAAACAGTAAATGACAATACTCTTTATGTATTTTTATTTTAATATTGAAGAACAATATGAGTTTCACCATGATATTACAAAAAAACGATGTTTCACAGGATCTGAAGAGCCATTTCAAAGAAGCACAATACACAGAGAACGTATTGCACTGACAATTTGCAAGTTGTGTATTGCTTGCATGTGTGACACGCATTCAATCCCTGCAGGTCCGTAAATATGGTGCACTGGCACCCTCTTTCTCTTCAATATGCAGTGCTTTCTCTGTCACTCTCAATTTCAATTTCAATTTCATTGCACTACAACAATATAGATTATTTTTTAGGGTCATACGTGTCAAAAAAGAATTAAAATCTATCAAAAAAATTATTTTGACACTATTTTAACTATGAAAATATGTTAATAAAAATTTTGTCAAAATAATATTTTTAACAGATAAGTAATTGTAAAAAAAAGTTTAATCTTATTTTTAAAAGAGTAAAGAAAGAAAAAAATGCAGAGCAAGTGATGCAGAGGAAGCAATGTACTGCCAATTGAGAAGAAAATGCCTTTCAATGAATTAATAAAAGTGAGTTTTGATACACTACAGTTACGTTCCACTTAAAAGACTTATATAGAATGGTAAAAGTCTTTTCATAAGAACTATACACACAATACACAACTAGTCATCAACTTTTAACAATTTCTTGGACTTTCTTGATCAGCCCATGACCTTGGGCTTCTTTACCTGCCTCAACAGCCCCCCTCAAACTCGAGTGTGGTCTTTGAATCACTCGAAGTTTGTCCTTCAATCTCTGAAAGGCAGTCGCTGAAAGAGGCCTGGGTAGTATATCAGCTACTTGTTCATGTCCTGGGATGTGTATTACATGCAGAGAATTTGCCTTAAGCTTTTCTCTAATAATTTGAACATCAAGTTGAAAGTGTTTAGTTCGATTATGCTGAACAGGGTTGGTAGTAAGAAGAACTATACTGAGATTGTCACAAAAAATTGTAGGAATTGTCTTCATGGGTATCTTCAATTCAGTCAGCAGATTTGTGAGCCACACCAACTCTCCTTCACAGGCAGCTAAGCTTCGAAATTCTGCCTCAGTGGAACTCCTACTTATGGTAGTTTGTTTCCTGCAACACCAAGTAACCAAGTTAGGTTCGAGGAATACACAATAACCAGAGATAGAACGCCTATCCTCCAAGTCTGCTGCCCAGTCCGTGTTTGCAAATCCATAGAGCCTGTAATCACTGCTGGGATGTATCAACAATCCATGCTCCTTAGTACCCTGCAGATAGCTAAGGATTCTCTTTACCGCCTTCCAGTGAGAAAGCAAAGGAGAATGCATAAACTGGCTCACTTTGCTCACTGCAAAGGATATATCTGGTCGGGTTATGCACAAGTATTGTAATGTACCTACCACACTACCATACAACTTAGCATCATCAAAACATTCAGAACCACTGGACAACAATTGTAATGATGAAATCATAGGTGTAGGCATTTTGCTTGCTTCACCCCTTCCTAGTTTAGAGAGCAAGTCACCAATATATTTTGTTTGGGATAAATGAAGCTGCCCTTGAACTATCTTTTGAACTTAAATTCTTAAAAAATAACTTAGCTCACCTAAATCTTTTAAGGAAAACACTTTATCCAATTGAATAATCATGTTACTAATATCATTTGAATAATTCCCAATGATAATGATATCATCCATATAACACAAAATATACATAACAGAATTTGACCTAAATCTAATCAACAGAGAAGAATCAGAGTTAGTGCTATAGAAGCCAAAGGAGTTTAAAGTACTACCCAATTTGTCAAACCACTCCCTTGGTGCTTGCTTTAATCTAAATAGGGACTTATTTAATTTACAAACATACTGAGCAGCTTGTGTCTCAAAACTAGCTGGTTGATGCATATAAATGGTTTGATGCAAATCACCATTTAAAAATGCATTATTAAAATCAAATTGACGAATTACCCAATTTTTGGACACTGGAATGCTCAATATAAGTCTCACAGTTGCAAGCCTCACCACAGGGCTAAACACCTGGTCAAAATCAAAGCCTTCTGATTGATGAAACCCTGGGCTACCAATCTGGCTTTGTATTTTTGAACTGTCCCGTCTGCATGTCTTTTAACAGCAAATACCCATTTACTCCCAATAACCTTAGCATTAGAAGGTGTTGGTACCAAGTTCCAAGTGTTATTCTTCATCAAGGCTCTAAATTCCTCATTCATAGCATGATGCCAGGAATTTTTAGAGCAACAGCAGCTGATTTTGGAGGCTGTTCAAGAAAATTGTTATAAAAAATGGTGGCTGCTAATGCTCTTGACCTTGATGAGTGAGTTTTGGACCTTGTCAATATTTGGTGAGTATTTGGATTGTGAGAAGAGATGGAAGTAGGATTTTGAGTTTGTTGAGACTCAGCTTCCACAAGTGGAAGCTGAATTTCGATACCTGTTATAGGTTGCAAGGCAGAAGATGGAATTGATGTATATGCCGGCTTTTCGACAGTCTCTGTATGTGTAGGAAGTGACTGAGAGGGAGGATCATCAACCTGAAGACAAGGGGCTGGGATAGAAACTGGAGTACACCTGGCAGTAGAAGTAGCCTTTGGAAACAGTGCAGGGCCATTGACGATCGGATTCTTGCTAGTAAATAATTTTATAAAAATAATCACGTTGTAAGTATAGTTTCTAAACCAATAGAGAATCCTTTCGTGCAAAAGTTTTGGTTGTCACAAGTAGCAAAACCCAATAAAATTTATAACTGAAGTATTTAAACCTCGGGTCGTCTTCTCAAGGAATTGCAGGGAAGTATGATTTAATAATTATAAAAACCATTGCAAGGTATAAGAACTGGAAATCTCATCCTAGTTATCCTTATCAGGTGTGATGAGAATTGGTATTGCTCCCACTTAGTTAACCCTTACTAAATAAAGGAAAGTCAAGTGGACTAATCAACTTGATTTCTCAAGTCCTAGTCAACTCCTGTGGAAAGATTAGCTTTGGAGGGATCCAAATCAATTAGCAATTTCCTATTTTCAATCAACTGCTGAGTTTGACAACTCAAGTGTCACCAATTACTCAACCAAAGCCAAAAGGAGAAAAATCCAAATTATTTATATCATAAATAGAAGAAAGCAATCATAAATCTGAAATACCTCAAATTGCATTAAATAGAATATTCAAATCTAACATGAAGAGTTCATAAGCCAATTTGGCAACATAAGTAATTAACAAGTAAAAGCAATAGAATAAATAAAAGTAGAAGAGAAACATAAATTAAAGAAACATTGAACCTGGAATGAAGAAATAACCATAAACTAAGAGGAATCCTAAATCCTAAAACCTAAGAGAGAGGAGAGAGCCTTTCTCTCTAGAAACTACATCTAAAACCTAAAATTTGTGAATTATGAGTGTTGTATCCATGAATAGATCGATTCTCCCACTTTATAGCCTCTAATCTGTGTTATCTGGGCCAAAAACTGGGTCAGAAACAGCCGGGGTGATTTCTGGTACGTCCAGCACGCGGCAAAGTCACGCGTGAGCGTCGTCCACGCGTTCGCGTGGATTGAGTTTTTGCCAGGTCACGCGTGCGCGTGATCCACGCGTGCGCGTCGTCTATTTTCGGAGCAGCTATGGAAAATTATATATCGTTGTGAAGCCCTAGATGTTAGCTTTCCAAGCAATTAGAACCACCTCATTTGGACCTCTGTAGCTCAAGTTATGGTCGATTTAGTACCAAGAGGTCAGGCTGAACAGCTTTAGCAGTTCCTTCAGTTTCATGTATTCCTTCCACTTTTGCATGCTTCCTTTCCATCCTCTAAGCCATTCCTGCCCTATAATCTCTGAAAACACTTAACACACCTATCAAGGCATTGAATGGTAATAAGAGAGGATTAATATTAGCAAATATAAGGCCAAAGAAGCATGTTTTCAATCATAGCACAAAATCAGGAAGGAAAACGTAAAACCATGCAATTTATATGAATAAGTGAGTAAAGAGTTGATAAAAACCACTCAAATTAGCACAAGATAAACCATAAAATAGTGATTTATCAAACTCTCCACACTTAAACATTAGCATGTCCTCATGCTAAGCTCAGGAGAAGCTATAAAGGAGTGAAGGGGAATGGTGAAATTTATGAAATGCAACCTATCTATATGAATGCAGCTAAATGCAAAAATACTTCTACCTACTTGGTGAAAAGTAAATAAATCTTTCAAGAACAAATATGAACTAAATTTCACTAATTCAAATCATAAAAATTAAGTACAAATAAACTTGCAAGAAGAAGATAGCTCATGAAAGCCGGGAACAAAGAATCGAGCATCGAACCCTCACCGGAAGTGTATACACTCTAATCACTCAAGTGTTTAAGGTTCGATTCTCTCAATTCTCTACTAATCTTGCTTTCTAAGGCCTGCTCTTCTTCTACCAATCAAAAAAAGTTTAATGCACAAATACACAAATCAAGAGGTCTTTTAAGGGTTGTAATGGGATTAGGGTCAAGGTAGGATTGTATTTGGTTAAGTGGACTAAAATCTGAATCCTTAATTAACCTAAACTTCTCACCTAACTTAGGACAATCCATGTAATCATAATATAAAGCCTAAATATCCATTAATTATGTTTTCCACATATTCATGCATCCGAATTTGAGTACAACTCATATGCATTGCTTTTACCATTTACTTTGGGGCATTTTGTCCCCTTTTTTTCTTTTTTTTATTTGCTCTTTTTCTTTTCTTTTTCTCTCTCTTTTTTTTCTTTTTCTATTTTTCTTTATTTTTTTATTTTATTTTATTTTATTTTTTTCTAATTTTCTCAATGCATATGATTAAATTATTGAATGCATGAACATGTTCTCAACATTCTTTCACATTTTCAGAAAATTCTAACATACTCAATTCTCACACCAAATGTTTCCAAACCCAATTTCCCCACACTTAATTCGTGAGCACTGTCACTAGTCTAAGCTAACCAAAGATTCAAATTAAGGACATTATTGTTTTCCACTTAGAGTTAGTGATGAGCTAAAGTAAAGAACAAAGGGGTAAAATAGGCTCAAAATTGGTTTGCAAAGGATAATGAAAAGGTTAAGGCCATATGGGTATGTAAGCTAAGTGAAACAAGGCCTCAATCATATAAGTATATGCATACATCAAACCATGGAAATATAGAATTAAGCAAGACAAAGATCACAATTTTAGAGAGAACAACACGCACCAAAAATAAAATATTGGTTGATAGAATGCAACCAATTCAAATAGGCTCAAAATCCCACAGGTTTTGTGTGTTCGAGCTCTAAAACCATGTTCCAAATTAAAATTTCTTCAAACAAGTTTATCAAAAATTTTAAATCAAATTAGTGAAATGTTATAAAAAGTTTATTGAAAAAGAAAATATTACTTTAACCAAGTGGTGGTAAAATATGCACAAAATCAAACAAATATGCAATCAAACATGCAAATGCAACAATGAATAAACAAAGAAAATAAAACATTGGTATTGAGAAGGAAATAACTAACCCATGGAGATCGGTATCGACCTCCCTACACTTAAAGATTGCACCGTCCTCGGTGCATGCTAAGATGTGCAAGTGGACGGGTGGTTTCAACTGGTGCTTTTCTCCAAAGATTTTGCATATGCACTTGTCTGTCTTCCCATTGAGAAGCTTCTCGTTTCCCTTCTCGGTAGCCATCCTGAAAGAAGAGGAAAAAGAAGAAAAGTAACCCAAAAAACAAAGATAGGAAACAATTTAAAATATGGTTGGGTAATGCCAAATAATGAGGGTCTCAATTACATGGTAGCTACAACATGTAGTGAGAAAACAGTAGAAGCATACGGCATATCAATAGTGTAAGAATTGCAACAATGGGGAAGAGAGTGTGGGTAATGAAAGACAATATAAATTCATGTCAATCCAAAAGGAGTACAAGTATCATAAAAAATTAGCATTGATTTAAATAATACTGTCCAATCAGAATAAAACAAGTCAAGAAGCACCAGGATAATTCAAGAGAAGATGCAGTAGTTAAATAAGAAAATTTAACACCAACGGAAAAATAATAAATTTAGAAAAGAAAATAAAAATATGCACAAAATTAAAATGCAATGAATGAAAGTATGCAGATAAATTAAGTAAAATAGAATGAAAGTGAAGAAGGATGAGAAGTTAAAGAGATAAAAAAGAAGAAAGTAAGAAAGGAAGAAGAAAGAAGGAGAAAGGAGAGAAGAAAAAAGTAAAAATTTATAAACGGGGTGCGACGCGTACGCGTGCATCACGCGTACGCGTGAAAACTGAGTTGGCCGTTCGACCCGTAAGCATCGCCCACGCGTTTGCGTGGGTGGTCCGGAAGCGAAATGATGCGCATGCGTCAGGGACGCATTCGCGTGGAATGATTTTGTGCCTCTAGCACAGTACCAGCCCCAGACCAGCACAACTCTCTGTTTAACATGCTTTTACGCCGATTTTTCATGCCCACGCGTACGCGTCATTGACGCTTACGCGTGGGTTGAACTTTTTGCAGGGGACGCGTATGCGTGAGGTACGCGTACGCGTGGGGTGGCCTGTGCGCCACGCACCCCTCCCGCGTGTCTCTCGCGTAACTTTCTGTAAGGTTTAGCGTCACATGTGACGCGTGCGCGTGGTTCACGTGCACGCGTGGGACGCGCTTTTTTTTTTATGCAGTATGCAGAATGCAAAATGCAGAATACAGATGACTATACAGAAATTATGAATGAACATGAATGAAAATAAAATAAAATAAACTAAGAACAAAAAGAAAAGAATATACCATGGTGGGTTGTCTCCCACCTAGCACTTTTGGTTAAAGTCCTTAAGTTGGACATTTGGTGAGTCCCTTGTTATGGTGGCTTGTGCTTGAACTCATCCAGGAATCCCTACCAGTGTTTGTGATTCCAATAGCCTCCGGGATCCCACACTAGGCGCAAAGAGCCTTCAAGCAAGATTAAGCAAGTGACAAGGCCCCAAGAGTGTTGATTGCTAGACTGAATTCCAGGGTCCCAAACCTTGCTTTTGCACCCGTCTTCTTGTTGATCATCATTTTTCCACTTGGGTGGTGAACAGTTGAAATTCTCATGGAGACATCAAAACAATTTCCTAGACCCATTCAATTGAGAATTATACCAACCCTTAAACTTCAATTTGGAGCATGCAACCATATTGAATCTTGCATGACAACTCTTACCACTAACCATCTCCCTCTTACTCTTATAGCCACAAAGAGCTCTAAGTTGCCCATCCGTCTCAAGCAAAGCATATTCAAGTGGGCTAATTAAGCTTAGAGATGAAAGATTTACCCACTTGAATGAAGGAATGGACGGTGATGGCTTTGGGGGAGAGGTCGCCAACAACTTTGGCAAGGTGATTTCCAGCTCCATTCCCTTGAGCTCTTCCTTGACAACTTCCACCTCTTTGCAAGCTTCTTCAATATCAACCTCTTCCTCTTGGTAGCTTTCTTCCAATTTGATCTCTTCTTTATTGTTCACCAAGGGCATGGGAGGTTGTACTTCTTCTTCTTTAATCTCCATGTCAAGTCCAATGGGAGAGGATTCAAATGTAGATAAGAATTCATCAATGATTAAATCCATCTCTTGATCATCCTCTTCAAAGTCTTCAACCATGATATGCCTTGGAGGTTGTACACCCTCCTCAACATCAAATTCAAACTCCTTAGAAGGGGGCTCTATGACTGGGCTTTCCCATGGACGTTCCGCATCTCCTAAGTCTTCGACCACTTCTTCCTCTTCAATAATTCCGGCTTCCTCCACTTGTTACAATACAAAGTCATGCTGCTCACTGTCCACTGGAGTTTCTAGTGTCTCCTTCATGCTACGTTCTTCATTAGATTCTCCACATGAAGCCATGGGGGTTCCTTGAGTGTCCGAACGTCGGGAAGCTAATTGATTTATTGCTTGCTCCAGTTGATGAAGGGTTGCATGAAATTGATCTACTGTTTCCTTGAGGCGAGCCTGTGATTCTTGGGTCGATAGATATGGACATGGTGCATATAGAAGTGGTGGTTGTTGGGGGTAATTGGATTGGAATTGGGGTGGATAAGGGTTAGGGTCATATGGAGGTGAATGGTTGTAGGTGGCTTGTGAGTATGGTGGTTCAAAGCTATATTGAGGAGGTGGTTCATAGGCATATGATGGGGCTTGTTGGTAACTACAAGGGGTGGTCCACCATATTCATCATCTTTTTACGCTCCTTGGAATGGCTCTTGACCATAGTAATTTGGTGGAGATGGTTTGTCACGAAAGGGTCCACCATAACTATTGTCTTGGTATGCATCACAGAATGGTTGTTGGTTATAGCGCATTGGAGGGGGCTGTTGCCAAGAGGGTTGATCAAATCCTTGTGGCTCCTCCCATCTTTGATTCTTCCAACCTTGATGCCTATTTTCATTATAGTTTCTATTCCTTACAACAACATTGGAACCAAACTTAAAGCCAGAGGAGTGAGAATTCATAGTGGCTAATAAAAATTAAAAACAAAAACAAATAAAAATTAATGAAAATAACTCCTAAAATTAAAAATATTAACAAAGAAACGAAAAAGCAAAATTATTTATAATAACCAATAATAAGGCACACGTTTGCAATTCTCCGGCAACGGCGCCATTTTGACGATTAGATTTTTGCTAATTTAGAATTTTGTAAAAATAATAACGTTGTAAGTATAGTTTCTAAACCAACAAAGAATCCTTTCGTGCAAAAGTTTTGGTTGTCACAAGTAGCAAAACCCAATAAAATTTATAACCGAAGTATTTAAACCTCGGGTTGTCTTCTCAAGGAATTGCAGGGAAGTATGATTTATTATTGGTTATAGAAAATGTTATATTTATGGATTTTTGAAATAAAAAACAGGAAAATAAATTGACAAGGAAAGTAAATTAATAATTATAAAAACCATTGCAAGGTATAAGAACTGGAAATCCCATCCTAGTTATCCTTATCAGGCGTGATGAGAATTGGTATTGCTCCCACTTAGTTAACCCTTACTAAATAACGGAAAGTCAAGTGGACTAATCAACTTGATTCCTCAAGTCTTAGTCAACTCTTGCGGAAAGATTAGCTTTAGAGGGATCCAAATCAATCAGCAATTTCCTATTTTCAATCAACTGCTGAGTTTGACAACTCAAGTGTCACCAATTACTCAACCAAAGCCAAAAGGAGAAAAATCCAAATTATTTATATCATAAATAGAAGAAAGCAATCATAAATCTGAAATATCTCAAATTGCATTAAATAGAATATTCAAATCTAACATGAAGAGTTCATAAGCCAATTTGGCAACATAAGTAATTAACAAGTAAAAGCATTAGAATAAATAAAAGTAGAAGAGAAACATAAATTAAAGGAACATTGAACCTGGAATAAAGAAATAACCATAAACTAAGAGGAATCCTAAATCCTAAAACCTAAGAGAGAGGAGAGAGCCTCTCTCTCTAGAAACTACATCTAAAACCTAAAATTTGTGAATTATGAATGTTGTATCCATGAATAGATCAATTCTCCAACTTTATAGCCTCTAATCTGTGTTTTCTGGGCAAAAAATGGGTCAGAAACAGCCCAGATATTGCTCCCAGTGATTTCTGGTATGTCCAGCACGTGGCAAAGTCACGCGTGAGCGTCGTCCACGCGTTCGAGCGGATTGAGTTTTTGCCAGGTCACGCGTGCGCATGATCCACGCATGCGCGTCAGCTATCTTCAAGGAAGCTATGGCAAATTATATATCGTTGCGAAGCCCCGGATGTTAGCTTTCCAACGCAACTGAAATCACCTCATTTGGACCTCTGTAGCTCAAGTTATGGTAGATTTAGTACCAAGAGGTCAGGCTGGACAACTTTAGCAGTTTTTTCAATTTCTTGTATTCCTTCCACTTTTGCATGCTTCCTTTCCATCCTCTAAGCCATTCCTGTCCTATAATCTCTGAAAACACTTAACACACCTATCACGGCATCGAATGGTAATAAGAGAGGATTAATATTAGCAAATATAAGGCCAAAGATGCATGTTTTCAATCATAGCACAAAATCAGGAAGGAAAATGTAAAACCATGCAATTTATATGAATAAGTGAGTAAAGAGTTGATAAAAACCACTCAAATTAGTACAAGATAAACATGAAATAGTGGTTTATCAGCCATCACCAAACTGTGGTGCAGGCGGTGGAGAGGAAGAGGCTATAGGCATTGTTAGGAACAATTTTGCATATGAAAACTCAGTTTCATCAAATTTTACATGTCGAGTAATATAAATCTTGCCACTTTTGGACAAACATTTATATCCTTTAAAGTTAGTAGCATAGCCAATAAAAACACACTTTATTGATCTGTTTTCAAGTTTATTTTTATTGTAAGGCCTAATAAAAGGGTAGCAGCTGCTTCCAAAAAATCTAAAAAGACTATAGTCTGGTTTCTTATTAAACAATTTTTCATATGTAGATAAATTGGAAAGAACCTGAGTTGGAATACGATTGATTAAGTAAGTCGAAGTAAGAACTGCTTCATCCTAATAAAGCAATGGCATAAAGGCAGTGGAAAGCATAGCTAGACTCATCTCTATGAGATGTCGATGTTTTCGTTCTGCAGTCCCATTCTGTTCATGAACATAGGGACATGAAAAGTGATGAGTAATGCCTGCTCTTGCCAAGAATTCAGAGAAGGCATTGGAGGTATATTCGCCTCCATTGTTTGTTTGTAGTTCTTTGATTTTGTGTCCTGTCAAATTCTCAATGTACAGTTTATACTGCTGAAAAGCTAGAAAAACTTGTGATTTTGCAATTAATAAAAAGGTAAAAGTATATCTTGAGAATGCATCAATAAAGGTAACATAGTATCGAAATCCAAGATGAGAAATATGAGGAGAGGGTCCCATACATCAGAAAATACCAATTCAAGAGGAGTAGTATATATTGTATTAGAGTTAGAAAAAGGTAACTTGTGCATTTTTGCTTGTGCACAATTTTTACATACATGAGTATTCTCATTTACATGCTTAATCGAATGTTGAATATTACATTGAAAGAAAACTAGTTTAACAGATTTAAGAGATAAATGCCCTAGGCGTTTATGCCACAAATCTAACACTGAACAAGACACAGTAAAAGCAATAGGGGAATTGAGTGAATGAGAGGGTTGAGAGACAAAAATATTTGTGAATTGATATATGCCCCCTTTACGTATATCTTGTAAGAGCACTTTCTGTGTAAATTGGCATTTCACACGATAAAAATTAGCAAAGAATTTAAAATAGATATATTTATCATTAGCAAATTTCGAAACACTAATCAAGTTCTTGGTGATTTGTGGTGTGTGTATCAAGTGCTGGGGATTAAAATATCTTTTGGAATCTAAAGAGTATAGAAAAGAATTTCCAATATGAGAGATGGAGATACCTTTACCATTACCCACTTGAACCTGTTCTGGGCCCGTATATTTTGAACATGTCAACAAGTTTGATTGGTTTGGCATCACATGATGAGAAGCCCCAATATCTGGGTACCAAGCAGGATCTGCACCAGTATTGGGAGCAGCAAGAAAGCAGTGAGATGGTGAAAGGATGGTACTGGAAGGGGAGGTGTAGTGGATGCAGTGGAAGGTCCTTGAGGAGAAGTAGAAAAGGTTGACTAATTCTGATTATAAGCCATGTTTATGGATTCTGTTCTTGATTCTAGGAAGGGGGTGGAATATCTTGATTAAAGCAATTGAAGCAATGCCACGCAATGTCACCAAAACGGCCACAAACTTGGCATTGAGGTCGATTTTGCTGAGAAAATGCACGTCCTCCCCTAGGAAAATGTCCCTCTCTTTCTCGTCGTAATCCATTGCCCCGAGCAAAGTTGTGAAATACAGAAAAGAAATTTTGGGTGAGATTAGCTTGAAGAATGCCACTCCCATTCTTCTTGAATTTCTCTATCATGTCATCATGAGACATGATGAGATTTTCAACTTCCACAAGACTATAAATTTATGGTTTGGCATTGACTGTAAGAAGAAGATTTTGGTACTCTTCATTAAGCCCTTCTAATAGAACTTCCATATGTTCTTCCTTAGAGAGAGGATTACCTAAAGTTGCAAGTGAATCAGTCACATTCTTGATTTTAAAAATATAGTCACTAGCTATCTGACCTTGTTTCTTTATCAATTTCAGTTGAGCATTCAGTTGTTTAATTTGAAATTTGGTGGATTGTGCGAAATAATCTTCAATTTTCTGCCACATTTCATAGCTGAGCGTGGAACCTACCATTTTGTTCTTGAACACATTGTCAATTGAGGCAAGCATCCAAGAAACTAAGTGACAATCATCTTGCTTCCGTTGTTTGTAGAGGGAGGATTCAATTCCTGTTTCTTGATCAGATTTGGATGAGAATTGGGGTGGGATTCGTTCTTTAATGAGATGATCTTCAAAATCCTGACCTTGAATTGCATTGAGTGCTTGTTGCTGTCATGACTTGAAATTTGTTTCACATAGTTTGTCTGAAATTGGATTGAACGATCGTTGCTGATAGATGATGGAGGAATATTATTGTTGGTGGGTAAGGAGGGGTTGTGATAAACCACTATTTTATGGTTTATATTGTGTTTAATTGTGTGGTTTTATCATGATCCTTACCCACTTATTCATTAAATTAGCATGAAATCATAATTCCTTCCTGAAATTATAACATGTTTGAAAACTGCTTCCTAGAGACTTTAATTATGTAATTTTATTAATTCTCCATTATTCCATTTGATGCCGTAATCTGTGTGTTGAGTGTTTCAGACTTTATAGGGCATGAACGAGTTGGAGATTGGAAAGGAAGCTAGCAAAAATGGAAGGAACACAAGAATTTGAGGAGATAACCAGCGAGAAGTGACGCGGTCGCATGGCTCACGCGACCGCGCAAAGGAGAGCAAATCGCAGTGACGCGGCCTCATGGCTCACGCGGCCGCGCGGATTGGAAAAGCTCAAGCGACGCGGTAGCGTGGACGACGCGAACGCGTGGCAAGGAAAAGCGTGAATGACGCGTCCGCATGGATGACGCGATCGCGTGACATGTGCGATCTGCATAATCTGCAGATTTCGCTGGGGGCGATTTTGGACCTTATTTCGACCCAGTTTTCGGCCCGAAACAGCAGACTAGAGCCAGAGAATATACAGAAACAAAAGACAACATTCATTCTAGACAGTCAGAAGTTTTAGATCTAGTTTTACTCCCTTAGGTTTCTCTCTCTAGGTTTAAGAATTTTAATTTTCAATTGGTCTTAGCATTGGAACATTGAGAAGAGTTATTTCCTCATCAAGACTTCGTCATTCTAGTTCGTTATCTTAACTTGGTTTTATTCTTCCATGTTCTTTGCTTTGTTCAATTTTGTCATTTGAATACTTTCATGATTTTAACTTATTTCTTCCAATTTAATTTATTTTCCATTCCAATAATTATGTCTTCTTTTAATTCCCTTTCATGTGTTATGGATTTATTATTTACAATGAGTGAGCAGTTCCCTCACTTGATGGGGAGTTGATTGAAAGGAACTCTTGAGTTGGAAGGATTGAAAGAAAAATTGTAATTAGGTTAACTGTTGGATTGTTATCTAATCACTAACACCAATCCCTTTGAACTAAGTGGGTTGCAACTCGTGAACAGATCTAGCATTCCAACTTGTTTGACTTTTCTTTACCTAGTAAAGGATAACTAAACAGAACAACCATCAATTATAAATTAATCTTGAAGTCATCCCATCAATGATAGAGATTCCAACTAATCAATTCTCAGTCAAGGCTTTTATTCATATTATTTGAATTTTCTCAATTTAATTTTCCACCTACTTAACTCAACTTCTTGGAACATCTGATTAATAAAATAGCACACTTTTCTGCAACTCGTTGGGAGACGACCTGGGACTTAAACTCCCAGTAATTTTTAATTTAACTCTCTGTTACATATTTCTAAATTGATAGGCAGATTTTCGGTGAGTTAAGAACTATACTTGCAACGTAACTATTTTAATAATTTTTAATTCACCAACTTCTGCGTCTCATCAATTTTTGGCGCCGTTGCTGGGGAGTTGCAATAGAGTGCTAAAATTATTAATTAGAATTTATTTATTTGTATTTTATTTTATTTTGCTACTATGAGCTGCATGTTTCTTTCGTCAAATGACGCGTTCACTTCCTGATCCGCGCTTGCTAATATTCGATCCTGAAATTGAAAGGACTATTTCATGAATAAGGCGAGAACAGCGTCGGTTAGTCCGCTCTGAGGGCGGATCTGAAAGTGAACTTGAGGAAGAAACCAGCCCCCGTTCTACTGATTCGGTTGTTTTACATGCAGAAGACATGGCAGCTAGGAGAGTTACCATCCAAGAGGAAGGAGCCCCTGATTTTACAATGCAACCATTTCAAGCGCATCATCCAGCGGTAGCTACAGATTTTGAAATAAAGACCGCGCTGCTAAATTTGATGCCCAAGTTTCATGGCCTACCTGCTCAAGAGCCTATCAAGCACTTGAGAGATTTCCAGGCAGCCTGTTCTACTGTCAGGCGTGATGGTACTGATGAAACTTCAATTTTGCTAAAAGCTTTCCCATTTTCTCTTGAGGAAAAAGCAAGAGAGTGGTACTACACTCAATCTCTAGCAAATGTATCCAACTGGGATACACTCAGAAAGGAGTTTTTGGAGAAATTCTTTCCATCTGAAGTTACTAATAAACTGAGGAAGGATATTTCCACAATTGTTCAGGATGACAATGAGACTCTCTTTGAATACTGGGAGCGCTTCAATAATCTTCTGGAAGCATGCCTCCATCACATGATTGACAAGATAGTGTTACTTAGCTATATCACACAGGGCATGAGGCCCCAAGATAAGACCACATTGGAAAGTGCTAGCAATGGGTCTATGAAGAAGTACAAGACCACTGATGAGGCTTGGTAATTGATCAGTGATTTAGCTGAATCTACTAGGAACCACAGGCAAAAGTATAGCCGTTCAAAAGCCGTTGCAGAAGTATCCTCTAACAGAGAGACTGCGGCTCTAACTCAAAGTATATGCGAGATGACCAACTTGCTGAAGCAGATGCAATTGAATCAACAACAAGCTCAGCAAGCTCCTCCACCACAGCAAAACCAACAACTAGTCCCACAAAGAATTTGCGGAATCTGTGCTGATTATAGCCATTACACTGATGAATGCCCGCAGCTCCAACAAGAAGACAACATGGTGGCATCCACTCATAACTTCTATGACCGCCCCAACCAAGGGTACAATCAAAGTGGAAATAATAACCATGGATGGCAGGACAATTCTAACCAAAATTGGAGGGACAACAATAACAGAGGAGGCCGAGATAATCAGGGAAATCAAAGATGGAATAATAACAACAACAGGCAGCAGAATCAACCTTACAGAGCACCTCACCTGAGGCAAGACCAAGGACCACAGAACAATCAACAGCAGACCTCTCAATTTACTCATTCTTCTTTATCTCCTAATGAAGAGCTACTACAATCTTTTGAGCGAAGACAACAGACCATGGAAAATAACATCATGAATAGTATTAATGCCAGTCTGAATGGTCTCACCTCTACTTTGCAAGCTTTTATGTCACAGATTGGATCAACGCAAAATTCCAGTAACCAACCTTCAAGCTCCACTGGGATCCCCTCTCAACCATTACCCAATCCAAAGGGAGGCATTAATGCCATCACCCTAAGGTCTGGAACCACACTACAGGAGAGGAATCAGGAGGAGCCAAGCTCACCAGAACATGCCTCAGCTGAAGAGGTGGTAGAGATAGAAGATGTTGAAGAGGAAGAGGACATACAAGACATAGCCGGAGAAGAAGAAACTCAACCACAGGAGGAAGCACCAAGAGGCGCAGACACTGCAGAAAACACTACCCCTATTCCATTCCCACAACTTGCAAGGAAGCCCAGGAAGCAGCTGGAACCCGACCCCAAAATGGTAGAAATATTCAAAAAGGTTGAGGTAACTGTTCCCCTTTTTGATGTTATTCAGCAGGTACCTAAATATGCAAAGTTTCTAAAAGACTTATGTATCCATAAAGACAAAATTAATGAGTTAGAAACTATTCCTTTAGGTAGTTCTATATCTTCTTTAATGGGAGGATTACCTGAAAAATGTAGTGATCCAGGTCCTTGTATAGTTAGCTGTACTATTGGTGGTGTAGTAATTTATGATTTCATGTGTGATTTAAGAGCATGTGTCAGTATAATGCCTTTGTCTATATATGATATTTTGAGACTCCCTCCCTTAAAAAGGTCGGCAGCTCGTTTTGTGTTAGCAGATAAAAGCATTATTACAGTGGCTGAAGTTGCTGAAGATGTTTTGGTGAACATTAAAGGGCTTACATTTCCCACTGATTTTTATATCTTGGAGATGCCCCATAATAATTCAGATAAGCCATCATCAATCCTACTTGGAAGACCATTCCTGAAGACATCAAAATTCAAATTGGATGCCTTTTCAGGAACATACTCCTTTGAAATAGATGGCCGCATAGTAATCTTCAATCTGAATGGAGTCATTGACAACCCCCCAGAAGATCGTTCTATCTTCCGGTGTGATGTCATAGATGAAAGTGTAGCTGAAGTTCACAAGAAAGAGTTTGAAGAGAGGCACACTGGACAAGGTCCAAGTGTGGGGACCCTTTTAACTGACAATGAGGACAGTTCGTCATTTTCACAAGTCCCAGAGAATCCAGAGCCTGCTCATGATCAGAAGTTAGAATTGAAACCCCTCCCTCCGCATCTCAAATATGCTTATCTTGAAGATGAGCAGATGTTTCCAGTTATCATTGCAAGGGAACTTACTTCTCAACAAGAAGAGCAGTTACTTGATGTGCTGAGGAAGCATAAGAAGGCAATTGGGTGGAGCTTGGCAGACATAGTAGGCATCAACCCTCAAGTATGTGAGCACAGAATATTTTTAGAAGAGGGAGCAAGACCTGTCCGTCAACCCCAAAGAAGATTGAATCCCACCATTTTGGAAGTTGTCAAAAAGGAAGTGACCAGACTATTGGAAGCCGGCATCATATATCCCATTTCAGACAGTGAATGGGTAAGCCCAGTACAAGTGGTGCTCAAGAAGTCTGGAGTCACTACAGTGAAGAATGAGCATGGAGAG
This sequence comes from Arachis ipaensis, assembly GCF_059453495.1. Lineage (NCBI taxonomy): Eukaryota > Viridiplantae > Streptophyta > Magnoliopsida > Fabales > Fabaceae > Arachis > Arachis ipaensis. Next base: position 127,989,921 of record NC_142441.1, read on the forward strand.
CTCATAGCAACTAGAGTTCAGAATGCTTGGAGAGTCTGCATTGATTACAGGCATCTCAACCAAGCTACCCGTAAGGATCACTACCCACTTCCATTCATTGATCAAATGTTGGATCGCCTGTCAGGTAAATCACATTATTGATTTTTAGATGGTTACACAGGTTATTTCCAGATTCATATAGCTCCTGAGGATCAGAAAAAGACTACTTTCACATGTCCTTTTGGGACTTATGCTTACAAGAGAATGCCCTTTGGCTTGTGCAATGCACTAGCTACTTTCCAAAGGTGCATGATGAGTCTTTTCTCTGATCTTATTGAGGACTGTATGGAAGTTTTTATGGACGATTTTAGCATTTATGGTGATTCTTTTAGCTTTTGCTTAGATGGATTATCTAGAGTATTAGATAGATGTGTTAATACAAACCTTGTATTAAATTTCGAAAAATGTCACTTTATGGTAAAACAAGGGATTGTATTAGGACATGTGGTATCTAATAATGGCATTTCTGTAGACCCAGCAAAGGTGAATGTTATTTCTAGTTTACCTTACCCCTCTTCTGTGAGGGAAGTCTGTTCGTTCCTTGGCCATGCAGGTTTTTACAGGAGATTTATTAAGGACTTTAGTAAGGTCGCACTTCCCTTATCCAGATTACTGCAGAAGGATATTGAGTTCGAGTTCAGTGAGGATTGCAAACAAGCGTTTGATAAGCTGAAGACTGCTTTGACTCAAGCCCCAATTGTGAGAGGACCAGACTGGAGCCAACCGTTTGAAATCATGTGCGATGCTTCCAACCATGCAGTAGGAGCAGCGCTGGCTCAGCATGAAGGTAAGGATCCTTTCTTTATTGCCTATGTGTCTAAGACTTTAGACACTGCCCAGTCCAATTATACTACTACTGAGAAAGAGCTTCTTGCTATTATTTTTGCTCTGGATAAATTCCGAGCTTATTTACTTGGTACTAGAGTAGTAGTGTATTCGGACCATGCAGCTTTAAAGTATCTATTAGCTAAAAAGGAGTCCAAACCAAGACTCATACGTTGGATACTGCTGTTACAAGAATTTGATTTAGAAATAAAGGATAGGAGTGGTAATCAAAATTTAGTGGCAGACCACTTGAGTCGCCTTGAGCATATTAAGGATGATTCTACTCCTATAGATGATAATTTTCCTTTTGATAACCTGCAAGCAGTATCTGAGGTAGTCCCTTGGTATGCACCTGTTGCTAATTATTTAGTTAGCCGCACATTTCCTCCAAACTTTTCTAAGCATCAAAGAGACAAGCTGAAAAGCGAGTCTAAATATTATATATGGGATGACCCATATTTATGGAGATGTGGCGTTGATCAAGTAATTAGACGTTGTGTGCCTCAATCAGAATTCTAGTCCAATTTAGAGGCCTGTCACTCATCTGAGAGCAGAGGACATTTTGGCCCTCAAAGAACAGCTAGAAAGATCTTAGACTGTGGATTCTGGTGGCCTACTCTTTTTAGATACGCTGCTGAGTTTTGTAAATCTTGTCTCCCATGCCAAAAATTTGGTAATATATCCAGGAGGGATGAGATGCCTCAACAAATTATGCTTTTCTGTGAAATTTTTTATGTTTAGGGCATTGACTTCATGGGTCCATTTCTTAATTCTAATGGATATTTTTATATATTGTTAGCTGTGGATTATGTTTCCAAATGGGTGGAAGCAATTCCTACTCACACTGATAATGCTAACACTGTTGTTTCCTTTGTGAGAAACCATATTATATGTCGCTTCGGATCGCCACGAGCAATCGTGAGCGATCAAGGCACCCATTTTTGTAACAGGAGACTAACAGGATTAATGAAGAAGCACGGGATAATTCATAAAGTTGCAACAGCTTACCATCCCCAAACTAATGGGCAAGCCGAGGTGTCAAACAGAGAAATTAAGTGTATCTTGCAAAAGATAGTAAAGCCTCATAGAAAAGACTGGAGCACCAGGCTACAAGATGCACTCTGGGCATATAGAACAGCATACAAGACACCCATTGGGATGAGTCCTTTCCGCTTGGTTTATGGAAAAGCTTGTCATCTCCCAGTTGAAGTAGAACACAGAGCTTTTTGGACAGTTAAAAAGTGAAACATGGGAATTGAGAAAGCCGGAGCTGAAAGGAAGTTGCAACTACAGGAACTAGAGAGCCTTCGCCTAGAAGCTTATGAAAACTCCAGAATATACAAGGAAAAGATGAAGGCTGTACATGATCAAAACATCAAGAAGAAAGAATTCCAACCTGGGGATTTAGTCCTCTTTTACAAATCTCGACTAAGGCTCATGCCAAGCAAGTTGAGATCAAGATGGGAAGGTCCATACAGAGTAGAGAAGGCCGAACCGTACGGCGTTTATCACCTAAGCCATCCTTCAAGCTTTGAACTTATTAAGGTTAATGGACAACGCCTGAAGCTATACCATGGTGAGAAGATACAAAGAAACAAGGAGCTTGAGATCTTCCTCTTGGAAGATCCCCACATAGCAGAAGATTGAGCTAGTGGAGCGTCCAACTTACGGACGTTAAAGCAAAGTGCTAGGTGGGAGACAACCCACCATGGTATGATCGTTCTTTTCTTTATTTTTTGTTTTTCCTATTCAAATAACTCTTCTCTTTCTTAGTACTTTCGTGCATCTGCATCTGCATTTACATGTTTTTATTTTTCAAAAAAAAAAATTCGCTACGCGACGCGATCGCATCAGCGACGCGTCCGCGTCACAGGGAGAGTAAAGAAAAATAAAAATGAACAGAAAGTCATGCTGGAGTGTGGCTGGAGGCGTGCCAATGGCACAAATCAACCCACGCGACCGCGTCGCTGACGCGTTCGCGTCGCATGGGAATCATGGTCTCCCACGCGACCGCGTGCCCCACGCAGCTGCGTGCCCTAAGTTTTCAACGTAAAAGGGTGCACAATGAAATATTGTGCGAGAGTGATGCTGGATTGGTGCTGGAAGCACAATCCTTAACACGCGACTGAGTCGCCGACGTGGCCGCGTCATCCATTTCCTGGCGCACACTCACGCGATCGCGTGACCCACGCGATCGCGCCGTCCCAATTATGGCAAACAATTTAATTTGAACAGAGAGTTGTGCTGGAGCGAGGCTGCACTCGCGCCAAACGCATAACATGGGTCACGCGACCGCGTGACCGACGCGATCGCGTCACCATACTTGAAGCGCATCCATGCGAACGCGTGCCCCACGCGGCCGCGTCGCATGCGCCGCACAGCTCAACCTAAATTGCCAAATTATCTTATCTTTCTCACCTCCAAATCCTAATTTTCCTTTTCCCTCCTTATTTCTTCCTTCTCCCTTTCCCCTTCTATCTTACCTTTCACTCTCTATCTCACATCCATTAATAAGGTTTTACTTTCTTCTTCCTTCTTTCTTTTTCTATCATTCTTATTATTTTATATGTATTTTCTTTTCTTTTCATTATTCATATTTTCCTTCTTCTTCTTTTCCTTTTTACATGGTGTTAGAAAAAATTTTTTTGAGTCATTATCCCTCATTATATGCTTGTGGATTGTTGCAAATTATTTGACAATTATTTTTATTCTATTTAAGGGATTGCTTGCATGTTCACCTTCATATTTTCTATACCTTATTCATCATGCATGCTATGTGTTTGTGAAAAAGCTCAAATGGCATTATGCACTTCTCTATGTTGTTATACTATTCAATGCTTGCTTTTCACAACTTTCCTTTACCATTGTATTAATTGAATTTAATTGTCAATACAAACATGATGGTTTGTTACAAAGTATTGCTTGGTCTATGCTACTCATGCCCTTTGCCGGCATGCCAATAAACACCTTGCAGTCACTTGTCTTTCTATGCACTAGCTATTTTCCATTGTTGGCTTTTCACATGCACTCGAGAACATGTGTTAATGTCATCTACATCCTAACGTGCATCCATCACCCTCTTTTCTGTTTCCTTCCTTGCTATATATCTCTTTGAATTTAATTTACTTTCTCCTCCCTTCTTTCAGGATGGCCACCAAGAAAGGAAAAGAGAAAGCTCCTTCCAAACCACCAGCAAGAAGAGGAACTAAAAGAGCATTAGTGGCAGAGCCTTCTTCAACCGCAGTCAAGCCCTCAACAAAAAGAGTTAAGAGGATAATAAAGGTTGATGAGAAGGAGAAAGCCTTCCCAGCAAAGGACACTGCGCGATTTCCCAACCGCTACTGTGAGCAGATGTTCCCTATCCTGGCAGAAAGAAACTATAACAATGAATACCTTCTTATTCTCCCGTCCAATATTGCTACCTTTGTTGAGCCGCAAATTGAACGAAGATAATGGGGTTTCCTACGGAGACAGCCAAGGCAGGTCAATCTTTCTTGGGTAGTTGAGTTCTACTCTAACTTCTACATGCCAACCCTGCAGTCTGTTTATGTCTGGCAGAAGCAAGTCCCCATCACAGAAGAAGCCATTCAGCAAGCTCTGAGTCTTCCCCCTATTCCAGAAGGAATGGACGCCTTCCAAGAAGCCGCACTTAAGCGCCAGAGGTACCAATTTGACTGGGACTCTGTTCTCAGAGTTATCGCATTACCTGGCAGCCGTTGGATCTACGGATACCACCGTACCCGCCCTAAGAGAATCTTGGCTTCAGCACTTACTTTGGAGGCTCGCGTATGGGCACAGATCATGTCCCATTACGTCTTTCCGAGCACTCATGAGTCCTCCTTCACTGCGGACATGGCTGTTCTACTATGGTGCATCCTCACAGACCAACATCTGCATCTCTCAAGACATATCCGGAATGCTATGGGACACGTACAAATTGCAGGCAACTTACCTTTTCCCGTCTTGGTCTCAGATCTTGTCTCAGCAGCCAGAGTCTCCTACAGAGCTGGGGACACCAAAGCCGTGCTTCTACGGGATGATCAGTATGTCCCTAACGGGAAATACCTCAGACTCCCAGCAGCCACTACAAGCCTTCCTACTACTCCAGTTAAAGATAATCCTTCTTCAACACCACAAGCACCTACAACTAATGAATTGCTCCAGCAGATAATCGAAAGGTTAGATCGGCAAGAACAGAAAGCAAAGATGAGAGAGCGTCGTAATGAGCGCCGATTCAAACACCTCAAGGAGCTACTCAAGGGACACTTCAGGGACTCGGATACCCCGGACTCCACTTCTTTTACCAGTACAGGGAGCCATGATGGTCCTGACTGTAGAGATACTGCCACCAGCCCACCCCTGTTCCTGACAGACGGCACCGAGGACGGTGCAAAGCCTTAAGTGTGGGGAGGTCGGTCAAGACTTGACTTCCGGAGGTAATTTCTTTTCCCTAGCACCAATAATTAGGATATTTTAGTTAGATTTTCTTTCTTTTATAGAATAGAATAAATTGCATAGATTAGGATAGTTGCATGCATGTTCTACTTGATTGAAAAGACAATAAGTTTCTTTAAGACTCTATCTTTGGAACAAAATTTCACTAATTTTTCAAAATTTTATGATAAATTTGCTTGAGTTGTATTTGGAACATGACATTTGAGCTAAAGAACACACAACCTGTGAAAGATTTGAGCCTTTATGGTTACATTATTTAACCATAATTATTTCATTCTTGTGTGTTTACTTCTCTATAATTGTAATCTATATTTTGTTTTATCTTATATGTCCAATATTTATTATATTTGCATGTTTGCACATGATTGAGGCCATTATTTGTTTAAATTCACTTATCTAAATTAAGCCTACCCTTTTCAATTACCTTTGTTAACCACTTTGAGCCTTTAAATCCCATATGTTCTATATTTTACCACATTACTAACCTTAAGCTGAAAAACAATTGTATATCCCAAATTGAATCTTTGGTTAGCTTAAGATAGAATTGTGTGTGCTAGTTAAGTATGGAAAATTGTGGGAACAAAAGTTGTTAAGGGAATGTGTCATGAGAATTTAATGAGAATTTGGATACCTATAAGAATTAAAAATCTATGTGCATTGATAAGTTATATTTATTTTAATGTCAACAAAAAAAATATTTTATATAATAAGGGGACAAAAATTACCCCAATGTTAAATTCATAATTCAAAGATCAATGCACATATGATAGAATCAAATAAAAAGTTGATACATGAGTATGGATAGAAAAAGGGAGTTCTGGGTAGCTAGGTATGAACTTTAAGATTACATTAAAAATATATAGGTTGGGTTGAAGCTTGGGTTAATTAAAGATTCAATTTATTAGCTCACTTGACCAAATGTATACCCCTACCTGTACCTTAGCCCCATTACAACCTCGAAAAGACCTCATGATGTTTGCATTGGTATATTAACTGTTGTTGATTGGTTAGGAGAAGAACAAAAGTTAGAAAGCATGATTAGAGAAGGATAGAGTGATTACCCTATACACTAGAGATTAGAGCGTACATACATTATCAGTGAGGGTTCAATGCTTGAATTTTCATGTTCCCTGCTTTCATGAGCTATCTTCTTGCACTTTTATCTGTTTTATTGTATAATGATAGATTTAGTGGAATTTGATTTGTAATTGTTTTGAAGAGCTTATTTACTTTTGATCAAGTGGGCAAGAATCATATAGTTGCATTTATTTATATATATATAGGCTTGCATTGCATTTCATGAGTTTCTACATGTTCATACTTATTTCCTTATCTCCTTCAATTAAGCATAAGGACATGCTAATGTTTAAGTGTGGGGAGGTTGATAAACCACTATTTTATGGTTTATATTGTGTTTAATTGTGTGGTTTTATCATGATCCTTACCCACTTATTCATTAAATTAGCATGAAATCATAATTCCTTCCTGAAATTATAACATGTTTGAAAACTGTTTCCTAGAGACTTTAATTATGTAATTTTAATTCCCCTTTATTCCATTCGATGTCGTAATCTGTGTGTTGAGTGTTTCAGACTTTATAGGACATGAACGAGTTGGAGATTGGAAAGAAAGCTAGCAAAAATGGAAGGAACACAAGAATTTGAGGAGATAACCAGCGAGAAGTGACGCAGTCGCATGGCTCACACGACCGCGCAAAGGAGAGCAAATCGCAGTGACGCGGCCGCATGACTCACGCGGCCGCGCGGATTGGAAAAGATCAAACGACGCGGTAGCGTAGACGACGCGAACGCGTGGCAAGGAAAAGCGTGAATGACGCGTCCGCATGGATGACGTGATCGCGTGACATGTGCGATCTGCATAATCTGCAGATTTTGCTGGGGGCAATTTTGGACCTTATTTCGACCCAGTTTTCGGCCCGGAACAGCAGACTAGAGCCAGAGAATATACAGAAACAAAAGACAACATTCATTCTAGACAGTCAGAAGTTTTAGATCTAGTTTTACTCCCTTAGGTTTCTCTCTCTAGGTTTAAGAATTTTAATTTTCAATTGGTCTTAGCATTGGAACATTGAGAAGAGTTATTTCCTCATCAAGACTTCGTCATTCTAGTTCGTTCTCTTAACTTGGTTTTATTCTTCCATGTTCTTTACTTTGTTCAATTTTGTCATTTGAATACTTTCATGATTTTAACTTATTTCTTCCAATTTAATTTATTTTTCATTCCAATAATCATGTCTTCTTTTAATTCCCTTTCATGTGTTATGGATTTATTATTTACAATGAGTGAGTAGTTCCCTCACTTGATGGGGAGTTGATTGAAAGGAACTTTTGAGTTGGAAGGATCGAAAGAAAAATTGTAATTGGGTTAACTGTTGGATTGTTATCTAATCACTAACACCAATCCCTTTAAACTAAGTGGGTTGCAACTCGTGAACAGATCTAGCATTCCAACTTGTTTGACTTTCCTTTACCTAGTAAAGGATAACTAAACAGAAATACCATCAATTATAAATTAATCTTGAAGTCATCCCATCAATGATAGAGATTCCAACTAATCAACTCCCAGTCAAGGCTTTTATTCATATTATTTGAATTTTCTCAATTTAATTTTCCACCTACTTAACTCAACTTCTTGGAATATATGATTAATAAAATAGCACACTTTTCTGCAACTCGTTGGGAGATGACCTGGGACTTAAACTCCCAGTAATTTTTAATTTAACTCTCTGTGACATATTTCTAAATTGATAGGCAGATTTTTGATGAGTTAAGAACTATACTTGCAACGTAACTATTTTAATAATTTTTAATTCACCAACTTCTGCGTCTCATCAGGTTGCTAGCAGCCATGGATCTCTTGGAACCCTAAGAGCTCTGGATACCATAAAAGAGTAAAAAAAGAAAAAAAAATACATAGCAAGTGATGCAGAGGAAGCAATGTACTACCAATTGAGAAGAAAATGCCTTTCAATGAATTACTAAAAGTGAGTTTTGATACACTACAGTTACATTCCACTTGAAAGACTTATATAGAATGGTAAAAGTCTTTTCACAAGAACTATACACACAATACACAACTAGTTATCAGCTTTTAACAATTTCTTGAACTTTCTTGATCAGCCTATGACCTTGGGCTTTTTTACCTGCCTCAACAATTTTGACAATTATTGGTCATCAAAAATAATTTGTTAAAAAAATTTTGAGAATATATTTTTTGTAATACTTATTAACTGTCAAAAATATTATTTATTTTGACACTTATTGATCATAAAAAATATTTAAAAAAATTTACAATCATTAACTGTAAAATATACTATATATAATAGATATTTTTTAACAATTTTTTACCATAAAAAAATTCAATCATATTTTGTTTAAGGTTTCACCTATTATTAATTTTTTAAATGAAAATAACTATAACAATAGACAAAACGAAAATATAGTTTACACAAATAAATCTCACACTTTATCATATGTTAAGGAACACATTTAGTAAGATATGATGTAGAATTTACACAAATGAATCTCACACTTTATCAAATGGAAATACAAAAAAGATATATATCTCTCATATCCTTAAAATATATAGAGTGGAGTCATTATTTTACTTTGTAACTTATTGGACATCACCCTCTTAGCAAAAGTCATCATACCACAAACAAGTAGAACTCTAAACTTGTAAACTCTTCTATTGGTTTCGATGTGAGATTATTAACTAAATATTTAATGGTCATTATATAAATTAGTGATTATAAATAATTTAAACAAAAGTGTAATACTACTGATAAAATTAAAGCCTCAAAGTTGATGCCAATCGCAAATCATTTTGTTTTGTGAATAATCTTTTAAACTATGATTTGATTAAAGTAGAGTAAAGTGTGCAAACATGAATGCTTATTATTTTCTATTTTGAGAAATATTAAGAAAGAATAAGTAAGAAATGAAGTTTCAATTAGCAAATAAATGTGATTCAGTTTCTTTTAATGATAATGATGATGATCAGGTTCCTAGATAAAACGGCGATTGTTTCAGAAAAGCCAAAGGCACATACATGAAAAGTGTGCCCAGTACTTAGAAGAAGTGAAGATCCTAATAAGAATGCTACCAATATAGTTGATCAATTAAAATGCCACTAAACACAATGAAAATTTGCCAAATGTGATCATAAATATGCTCAAAATTCTTTAAGTTTAACAAAGAGTAAGCCTCAATAATAAAAAATATTTACCTCAATTAGTTGACCTTGTTTCTTTAACAGTATTTTAAAAGTTATTAATAAAATTGTTTGACGTATAATAAACAACCAAGCAAATAAGCAATAATCATTAATATAAATTAATATATTATAGAAATTCAGTATCTCATATATATATATATATATACAAAAACTCAAAATAAAGCTAGATATTCTATTTGATGTGAACTTTTGATTTAAAAAAAAAACAAACACTTAGTATACAAAAATTGAAAAAAATTTGAAAGATTAAAAGTCAAATTAGATAAAACATAAAATGAAGAAAACTCTGAAATAGAACAAACAATAGCCTTGTATCACCAAATTACAGAGTTATCTTTTTCTTATTTTTTTATTATGAATAAAAAATAAAAAATCAAACAGAAAAGAGCAAAAATTTTTTCAAAATTACCAACCAATTTACATAAATTAGATATGAGGAATAAATTCAAGAACAATTAGGTATGACAAATAAATAAAAAGCTACGTATTATAGAATAGATCAATAAGAAGTCAAATAAAAAATATAAATATTAAAAAATTATTTTAAATTTTTAATTTGTTTATGGACAATACATATATTAATTATAATCACAAATTATATTATTTCAAATTAAATGACTTATATAATAGTGATCTCATTTATTGTTATAAATGCTAAATTGAATAAATCATAATTACTTTTGATTTGGAATTAAATGAGAATAAAACCAGATATTATCTTTTGTTCCTTAGATAATTATCTTTTGAATTTTAGATATATTATCTTTTGGATTTTAGATACTATTTTATTTGGACTTTGGGGTTTAATAGGTACCATGCTCAAATATAAATAGTGTCTTCAGGGTTTGGTCTCCAATATACCAAAGCTGCCTTTGTCGTTCTTTCCGCATCAGAAGAGTTACAATTCAACTCTAGGGATAGAGAAGGCTTTGGTTGAGGAAGATCGAAAGAACTACAAGATACAAATTCTTCCATCAATTTTTGACTTTTATAAGTAAAAGTACGCTCTCGCATTATGATATATTTTTGGTGATTTAATATAGATGATCTAAATTATTAAAATAATTTATTCTAACAAATGATATCAGAATCATTCATAATTTAATCATCGAAAATACTCGATTTTATTTTATTGGATCAATATATATATATATGCGTTGTTTACGTTACATCCGAAATTGTTGCACGCTTAATGAAATTGTTTCCCTTATGTATGTGCATTAATATACGTATATATATATTTATTAAAAAAAAAGGGCAACACAAAGTCACAAACGACACTGTATATGTATATAACCTTTCACAGTATACAATACGAAATCACTTTAAAGGTTAATGTTGTATGAGTTGAAGTATTTTATATATATATATATAACGATGCTCATAAATTGATTATTTATATTCGGTCTCTACCTCTTGTTAAATTGATAGAATATTATTGAGTTATAATTGTTTCAGATTTAATTTTGTGTCTTTAATTTGGTATAAAATTAATTAATTATCTTTTTAGAATATAAGGATTAATATGTATATGTCACTTATGTGAATATTAATTGATCTAAAAGGAGATTTATATTTGACTAAATTATGTGTACATATTAATAAAAAAAATTAATTGTTACATAAGAAAATAGTAACAATTTAGATTATTATACACATCTATTTTATAAAGATTTGATTTTGTAATAAATTGATTGAACGTTATGCTACCAAATTAGCCTCTTTTGTGAAAATTGATTTATCCAAAAACATTAGGAATATGGTGATATATAATTCATGCGAATATTGGTCAGCCCAAAGGAAGGTCTATATTTGGCCGAATTATATACAAATATTGATGGTAAACACATGTTTGGGTAACTAATTAAGAATAAAGTAATGCTTATTATTTATGCAGACAATAATCGACCCAAAGGAAGTTTATTGTTTGGCCAAATAATAAGCATTGCACACTTTTGTTTATTTTCTATTAATTATGCGGTCAATAATCGGCCCAAAGGAAGGTTATTATTTGGCCAATTAATAGAAAATATATGCAGTAATAAATAGGTTGCGAAAATTAAGTTTCTATGTGCGCATTAAGTCGATCCAAAGAAATGCTTAATGTATGATAGGAGTTTTGACAATATTTGATTACTGCAATGATAGTATCACTTACAGTTAATTTTTCTATCCAAAGATTGAAAATTAATGTTGTTCTAGATATCTCAATATGGATTTTTCCCATTATTTAACTAATATTTACTGCATTGTTCTTTTTTGTTCTAATAAAAAAACTATGACTTCATCTACCAATGTTTCTACGCAATAACAGTATTCTTATGCTGAATAGTTCAAACTTTAAGGTTTGGAATGATATCGTGGAGATTGTCCTCGGTTATATGAATCTGGATATAGCTCTTCGAGAGGAGAAATCCACTTCCACTCCGGAAAATCTCAATGAGGTTAAAATAGAGAAGTGGGAGAGATCCAATCAAATGAGCATTATGATCATGAAGCGCTCAATTCCTGAGGCGTTTCGGGGCTCAATTACTGAGGATAAATATGCTAAATAATTTCTAAAAGATGTTGAAAAATTCTTTGTTAAGAATGAAAGGGCGGAGACAAGTAGACTTTTGAGCAAACTTGTCTCCATGAGGTATTAAGGTAAAGGAAATATAAGAGAGTACATTATGAAAATGTCTTATCTTGCTTCAAAATTGAAAGCACTAAAGTTAGAGTTGTCTGAAGACTTACTCGTGCATTTCATTTTGATCTCCCTTCCTGCACACTTTGGGCAATTTAAAGTGAGTTATAATACTCTGAAGGACA